>NW_024082008.1:192500-388354 GCF_003009895.1 Hyaena hyaena | reverse complement strand
GTGGGGGGGAGGTGGGATGGGCATGGAGGAGGGCACTTGTGGGGAAGAGCACTGGGTGTTACGTGGAAACTAATTTGACAATAAACTATAAAAAAAAAAAAAAAAAAAAAAAGCACAAGCTCTTGCCCGAGCCACTGTGCAGCTCTGTGAAAAATAAAAAAAAAATAAAAAAAAAATAAAGGATATTATATTTTGTTTTAAAAGTAATCCCTTTATTATTATGTAATGTCCTTCCTTGTTTAAAACTTTTCTTGCCTTGAAGTCTGAAATTGATATATCTATTCCTGTTTTTTTTGATTAATGTCAACATAGTAAATTTTTCTTTATCCAGTTACCTTTAATCTATATATGCCTTTTATTTTAAGTGGGTTTCTTGTAGACAATATGTAGTTACTAATTTTTAATCCACTCTACCTCTGTCTTTTAATTGTCTTTAACTGTCTTTAACATTTAGACTATTGACATTTAGAATGATTTTGATCACTTTGGAATGATATTAACATATTCTTTACTGTTTCTATTTGCTGCCCTAGTACTTTGTTTCTGTTTTGTCTGCCCCTATTTTTCTGCCTATTGTAGTTCTAATTCTGCATTTTACATTATTCCATTTTCTCTCCTTTTATAGCATATCAGTGTGTTTATCTGCATATCAATCATAATTCTTTTTTTCCTTTTTTGAGGGGAAGATGTTCTAGAGTTTGCAACATACACAAAATATCAGCTATTGCAATTTTTTTCCATACTTTATATTAACGAAATACTTTATTCCTTTTCTGTTCTTTTTATCGTTGCTGCCATTCAATTTTAATATTTTAATTTCATTTACTTTTAGTAAACATTTATAAACCTATGTATATGGATGGATAGATAGATAAGCACATATAATTAAATTCATTATTGGTAGTGATTTTGTTTTTATTTAAATTCAAGTTAGTTAATATACAGTGTAATTTTGGTTTCAGGAGTAAAACCCAGTGATTTATCACTTACCTATAACATCTGGTGCTTATCACAAGTGCCCTCTTTAATGCCTCCTTATAGTTAAGGGTCTGTTCTGGTTTGCTTTTCCTGTCCCCCCTACCTTGTTCTTCTGTTTTGTTTCTTCAATTTATATATTAGTGAAATACTATGGTATTTTTCTTTTTCTGACTACTTTTGCTTAGCTAATTTTATCCACATTGTTACAAATGGCAAAATTTAATTCTTTTTGATCACTAAGTAATATTCCATGGTGTATATATACCACTTCTTCATTCATTCATCAGTCAATGGACATTTGGGCTCTTTCCATAATTTGTTTTTTGTTGATAGTGTTGCTATAAATGTTAGGGTGCATGTGCCCTTCTGAATCAACATTCTTGTGTCTTTTGGATAAATATCTAGTTGTGCAATTGCTAGGTTGTAAGGTAGATCTATTTTTAATCTTTTGAGGAATTCTCCATACTGTTCCAGTGGCTGTACCAGTTTGCATCCCAATCAACAGTGCAAAAGCATTCCCCTTTCACTGCATCCTCACCAACACTTGTCATTTCCTGAGTTGTTCATTTTATCCATTCTGACAGGGGTGAGTGGTACCTCTTTGTGGTATTGATTTGTATTTTTCTGATGATGTGATGTTGAGCATCTTTTTATGCATCTGTTAGTCATCTGGATGTCTTCTTTGGAAAAGCATCTATTCATGCGTTTTGTCCATTTCTTCACTGAATTATTTGGATTTTTTTTAATGTTGAGTTTGATAAGTTCTTTATAGATTTTGGATACTAATCCTCAAAACCAGACACCCAGATGAACAGAGCAGAATAGAAAACTCAGAAAATGGACCTACCAATGTGTGGCCCAACTAATCTTTGACAGAACCGGAAAGAATATTCAATAGAAAAAAAGACAGTTTCTTCAGCAAATGGTGCTGGGAAAACTGGACAGCGGCATGCAGAAGAATGAAACTGGATCACTTTCTTACACCATACACAAAAATAAATTCAAATTGGATGAAAGGCCTTAATATGAGACAGGAAACCGTCAAAATCCTACAGGAGAACACAGGCAGCAACCTCTTTGACTTGGCAACAACAACTTGTTACTAGACATGTCTCCAGAGACGAGGGAAGCAAAAGTGAAAATGATCTGTTTGGACCTCATCAAGATAAAAAGCTTTTTCACAGTGAAGGAAATAGTCAACAAAACTAAAAGGCAACCAACAGAATAAAGAAATCTGCAAATGACGTATTAGATAAAGGGTACTCTTTTGAATAAACTGTTATCTGTTAGATAAATTAAGAAAAAGAAAAATTAAAAAAAACTATTTTACTTTCACTGATTCCTTCTTCAGTGCTCTTCTTATTTTAAGTGAGTCTCCATTTTTGACCCATAAATTTTTATTCTCCCTAAAGAATTTCTTTAAACATTTTTTTTGCAAGGCAAGCATATTGACAGCAAATTTCCTCAAATTTTGTTTGCCTGAGAAAGTGTATTTCTTTTTCACTTTTGAAGGATAATGTTGTAAGGTATAGAATTCTATATTGGTGTTTTTTTTTTTCCCCTCTTAACACTTTATTCTACTCCAATATCTTCTTGGGTGCATGATTTTTCAGGATCATTTGGATGTAATTTACATCTTCACTCCTGTATAGGTAAGGTGTTTCTTACCTTTGACATCTTTCAGGATTTTTTATATGTACTTGTAATTTAAAAATAATATACCTAGGTGTAGTATTTTCTATTTATTTGTTTGTTGTGGCCCTTATCCTGTTTGTTGTGAATTTGTGGATCTGTGATTGGTGTGTGACACTAATTTACAGAAATTCTCCATCATTATTTCAAATACTTCTGTTTTCTTTTCTCCTCCTGATACTCCCGTTAAATATATGTTACATCTTTTGTATTTGTCTCTCAGTTCTTGTACATTGTCTTTATTCTATTTTATTCTCTTTGTTTCAGTTTTCCATGATTCTATCGGTATAATATCTAGCTCTAAGATTCTTTCTTCAGCTGTGTCCAGTCTAATAATATGCCTATCAAAGTCATTCTTTGTTACAATGTTTTAATTTTTTATTTATTTATTTTATTTTTAGCATTGCTTTTTGGTTCTCTCTTAAGATTTCTATCTCTTTGCTTACATTGTTTATCTGGTCTTGTATGCCGTCTACTTTATCTATTAGAGTCCTTTGGGGGCACCTGGGTGGCTCAGTCGGTTAAGCGTCCAACTTCGGCTCAGGTCATGATCTCATGGTTCGTGGGATCAAGCCCCACATCAGGCTCTGTGCTGACAGCTACCTCAGAGCCTTGATGCTGTTCACATTCTGTGTCTCCCTCTCTCTCTGACCCTCCCCTGCTCACACTCTCTCTCTCTCTTTCTCTCAGAAATAAATAAAAACATTAAAAAACTAAAAAAAATAGAGTCCTTTGTGTAATAATCATAATTGTTTTAAATTTCACATATGACAATTTGAATATCCTTACAATGTCTGGTTCTGATGGTTTGTTCCCTCTTTAAGCTTTGTTTTTGGTCTCTTTTTATAGAGACCAAATTTTTCAAAGGTGGACATGATATACTGGAAAAAATTAACTGCTATAAACCGGCCATAGTAATGTGTGTTCAGGTTTGGGGAAAGGGAAAGAATTCTATGGTTCTGTGATTAGGTTTCAGTCTTGTACTGAGCTTTGCCTCTAGACCATGAATTTCACAAGAGTTTCTCAGGTTTTTTTGTTTGTTTGTTTCTTTGTTTTTGTTTTTCTCTCCCTTATGGTGGAACAGGTTGTCTCCAACTAGCTGGAGTTGCTATTGCTATTTTCCTTCTCCCAGGTCAGTTACCTTCTGATAAAATCAAATTGGTTTAGGTTTGGTTAATTAGTGCCCCTTGAGGGCACATTTTGTTAAGAAGAGAGTCTTACAGTATATTTTTTTTTGTATTTTTTAATTTTTTAACCAAATAAAACTTTATTGCATCTAGTACAAGTTAATTTTTATTTAATCTTCTTATGCTAACAAAAATATTTTCCTTTTTTTAAATATAATTTATTGTCAAGTTAGCTAACATAACAGTGTACAATGTGCTCTTGGCTTCAATAGTAGATTCCCATGATTCATTGCTTACATACAACAGCCAGTGCTCATTCCAAGTGCCCTCCTCAATGCCCATCACTCATTTTCCCTTCTCCCCATCCATCCCAACAACCCTCAGTTTTTTCTATATTTGAGACTCTTTTATGGTTTGCCTCTGTCTCTGTTTGAAACCATTTGTTCCCCTTCCTTTTCCCCATGGTCCTCTGTTAAGTTTTTCAAACTCCACATATGAGTGAAAACATATGATATCTGTCTTTTTGTGACTAACTTATTTCACTTAGCATAATACCCTCTGGTTTCTTCTACATTGTTGCAAATGGCTAGGTTTCATTCTTTCTCATTGTCAAGTAGCATTCCATTATATATATAAACCACATCTTCTTTATCCATTCATCAGTTGGTGGACATTTGGGCTCCTATGGTGTATTTTCAAATGGTTCTTCCCCTCCTTCTTTAAAAATGCAAAGGGATTTTACTTCAGTATTTCTATGAGAACCTGGTTGAACTCCTGAAGGTAAATCTCAGAATTTTGGGTAGGGGTTTCTTATGATTGGATCCCTCTAGTGTTATTAACATTCAGAGTTGTCCACATTGAGACTCCAGTAATTTGTTAGTAACAGTTTGGGTTACCTTACCCTGGCATTGGTTCCTACAGTGCTTTCTGGTTGTGAGTATCTTTTCAGGTAAGCTGTGATGGTTTGTATTCACTTTTCTCTCCATGTGGGGGACAGTGGTTGCCTTGTGTCCTCCTTTTATGGATGTGAAAAGAGTTGATTTTTCAGTCTGTTCAGCCTTTACTTGTTGTAAGAATGCAGTTGTGGTTTCCAAACTCCTTACCCATGGAACCAGAAACCCACTGGAGAATTTTGAAGAGAAAAGAGACATATTTTCTTTTTATGATCTAAAATATCTTACTAATTTTTGTAGAATATTTAGTTGGCCACTAGAACAGAAGGGGGGAGACCAGTAAAAAGACTACAACCTCGCTAAGGAAAAATAATGTGGCTTGGACAAGAATTTATCAATATAAGTGTTAAGAACTGTTTGAATTTTTGATCCATTTTGAAAGTAGAGACAATAGGATTTGGAGATGATATGACCTGCAAGGGATTTTTTAAAAAAATGGTCATAGGGTTTTTGGCCTTAGTGATGGAGCTAATAGTGATTCCATTTGCTGAGGTGGAAAAGGGGGTAGAAAGAGAATATCATGATGTTACAGACACGTTAAATTTGTAACCCTTATTAAGCAATGTATTTCTAGTAGAAATACATTGAACACTTAGTTGGATGTATTTGGCCAAAGCTCAGGGGAGAAGTAGGAGAAAATATGAAAATCCCCAAATGAAGATGGAGAAGGCATAGTGGAGATGAATAAAATCCAAGTAAATATAATGTTCTACAAGTCATTCAAAGAAGAGTTTTGAGGCAGAAAATGTGATCAATTTCATCAATTGCTTCTGTATAGTGGAGTAAGATGAATACTGAGACTAAAATATTGGATTTGGCAAGAAAAACGTTGTTGTTGGCAACAATGACAAGAGTGGTTTCAGTGGTAAAGAAGAGAGTAGGAGGTAAAAAAGTGAGGATTTCAGCTGAAGTGATACATTAACCTATATCAACATCCATATCGTGAGTGAGTTACCATTTCCTTTCTCCCTCATAAACATTCCTTGCTTAGTGGTATCAAAACCACATGGTTGTCTTAGACATGATTATTCCCTTGCCTTTACGTCTTTCTCTGTACATTCTTGGAGTATATTGCTTATGCACCAAAGCTTAGCATTCAATAAAATAGAGCTACAGTATTTTTACTCATATATTTCTCCTTTCCACTTCCCTTCTTTTCTCTTCTTTTTTCTTCTCACCCATTCTCCTTCCTACCATCCTCATCCTCTCTCTCTCTCTCTCTCTCTCTCTCTCATCTATCTATCTATCTCTAGGATAAATCCATGTGTTAAGGGCAGCTGTATTTAACAGAATTTAAACTGTAGTCAGGCCATTATTTTTTTCCCTTTACATATAACTTTATTATTGACTTAAAGCATCATTGTATCTTCCTTTAAGATGGTTTTCTTTCTGAGAGACTCCTTATCATCCATTCTGAATTGACTCCTGAAGGATAACTTCCACACTTCTTTGTCAATGCCTGAACTTGCTTGAAAGAGCATTTGAAGTAGACATTGTAAGTCTATGACTAAAACTGCAATCCATTGAACACACTCACTCTCTTAACATTTTATTATTCTTTTGATGTCCATGGGATGAATATTGATAGCTCCTCCTTTTTTTGCCATTACCAATTAGCATTTCCTCTCTCTCTCTCTTTGTTAACCTGTGTAGAAATTTGTTAATTTTATTTATCTTTTCAAAGAACAAATTTAAAAAAAATTTTTATTATCCTTTTTCAATTTTATTGATTTCTGCTTGCCTCAGACTTATTCTAGTTTTCTAAGATAGAAGCTTAAGTTTTGGTTTTAGATTATTTAATCTTTGCTAATATATGTATTAATGCTTTGAATTCTCCTCAAAGCACTGCTTTTGCTGAATTCCATAACTTTTAATCTTGCATTTTATTCTTATTTAATTAAAAAATAATTTTTAAATTTTCTTACACTTTTTTGATTCGTGACTTATTTAAAATTGTTTTGTTTGATTTTCAAATATTTACTTTATTGATTTATGGTGTAATTACATTGTGATTTAAGAACATAATTTATATGATTTCTATTCTTTTAAATTTGTTTAGGTGTGTTTTATATCTAAGATGTGGTCTATCATGGTGATAAAAACCATATGACCTTAAGAAGAATATGTATTCTACTAGTGCCAGATGGAGTATTTTATAAAGATCAATTAGATGAAGTTAGTATCATTGTCAAGTTAACTGTATACTTACTGATAGTCTGCCTAATTGATTTATAATTACTGAAAGAGGATGTTGAAGTCTCAAACTATAATAATGGATTTGTATCTCTTCAACTTTAGCAGTTTGGGTGTTAAAATATGACAATAGTTTAGGAGTACCTTGTCCTGGAGGATTGACCTCTTCATCATTTAGGTACTTACTTATCCCTGATAATTTTTTTGTTCTGAAATCTACTTTGTCCTAAATTAACATAGATACTCCAGTCTTCTGTTCATTATTTTTAGCACAATCTCTATCCATCCTTTACTTTTAATCTGTCAGTCTTTACATTTAAAGTGGATTCTTAAGACAACATGTCTTGTTTTATCTTTGTTCTTTTTGTAGATTCTTTTTATTTAGTTTTATGTCTTAATATTTTTAAAAATTGGCATAGATAAGACACATTTAAAGTAAATATTGGTAAGTTGGATTACTATCTAACTGTTTTCATTGTGGTAGTTTTTGTTCTTGTTTCCTACGTTTTCCTTCTTTTGTGTTCTTAATGAAGCATGTTACATGACTACTTTTTATCTTCTTTCCTACTATAGCAAACATTTTTAAGTTTATTTATTTACTCTGAAAGAGTGAGAGCAGGGGAGGGGCAGAGAGAGAAGGAGAGAGAGAATCCCAAGAAGGATCTGTGCTGTCAGTGCAGAGCCCAACTAGGATGATATCATGAACCTGTGATAGCATGACCTGAGCCGCAATCGAGTCAGATGCTTAACTCACTGAGCCACCCAGATGCCTCTATAAGAGACATTTTTTAGTGTTTGCCTTAGAGTTTTCATAAACATTTTTAAATACTGTATGTCTTTTTCCAGGTAACACTATAGCTCTTCACATGGAGTATAGGGATCTCATAACAGAGCATTTGTAATTACTTCCCTCCATCCTTTATGACATTGTTGTTATTCCTTTCACTTACTCATATGTTGTATTTTAGACCAATTAAGAATAAATAAATACATTTTTATTTTAGTTTTATTTACTCTGTTTCTAACACTATTCCTTTCTCTTTGACCTACTTTATTTTCCTTCTCCCTTGAAGAACTCCTTTTTACCTTTCTTGCAAGGCAGTTCTGTTGCCAACAAAGTCCCTATCTGTGCATGAAAAAGCCTTTATTTTTCCTTTATTTTTAAAGGATCATATCACTGGTTAAGGAAATCTAGGTTGGGATTCCTGGGTGGCTCAGTCAGTTAAGCGTCTGACTTTAGCTCATATCATGATCTCAATTTGTGCTCTGCATCGGGTTCTCTGCTGTCAGCCCAGAGCCTGCTTCAGATTCTCTGCCCTCCTCTCTCTCTGCACCTCCCCCACTTGTGTTCTTTCTTTGTCTCTCTTAAAATAAATAAATAACTTAAAAAAGAAAGGGAATCTAGGTTTTATTTTTTCAAAACATTAACTATTCTAATCTGCTATATTCTTGTTCTCATGTTTATTGATGAGAAGTTTGCTGTAATTCCTAATCTTACTCCTCCATATGGTAGCATTTCCTCCATAACCCAGATAATTTCAAGATATTCTGCTTAAATTTCTGAAGGTGAGATATGTATGCCAATCAATATGTAATTATTTGGGGTTTTTATCCCAATTTATGTTCCCTCAGTTTTCTGAATCTGTGGTTTTCTATCTGTGATTAATTTCTAAAATTTCTTACACACATATTATATCTTTCTGAATTATTCCATCATTGGTGAATGTTTTGCTCTGATTTTTTAATCCACTATTTTTTTATGATAACCTGACTAGGAGTCTGGTTATATTTAATTTTTCCTGCAGCTGTAGGTACTAGGCTTTCCTTTCCTTTTTAAAAAAAATTTTTAACGTTTTATTTATTTCTGAGAGAGAGACAGCATGAGCAAGGGAGAGTCAGAGAGAGAGGAAAACACAGAATCTGAAACAGGCTCAAAGCTCTGAGCTAGCTGTTAGCACAGAGCCCAACATGGGGCTCGAACCCATGAACCGTGAGATCATGACCTGAGCCAAAATTGGACACTAAACCGAATGAGCCACCCAGGCGCCTCTAGGCTTTACTTTCCTATAGTGTCCTTGTTTTCGTCCTTGCTCTTGAGCTTCGCTTTTCTAGAATATAGCAAAAAATAATAAATATTTTGCTGGTCTCAAAACAAAGAAATAAAACTGGTCAGTACCATAAATGTATAGGAATTCAAGCCAGAAAAGTAAGAGTGAGTTGATACCAAGAAAAACACATGGGGTTTGTATGATCAGATATGTCTACACCTGAACTTTTAAGGCCTGGATAAGGCCTAATGTAGAAACTCATGTGCTATAACACCAGGAAAACGAGCTCCTCCTACACATCTGTGTCTCACAGCTCTATAGGTATTTGCGGTCTATCTTTGTTTTATACTAGAGTCCTTTTGGGGTGGTAGTAAGGTATGGGGAATAGGATTGATCTAGAATCTTAAAATTAAATCTCAGTCTTTTGGTGAGTCTGTGTGTGCATACTTTGGCAGTCACAAAATTTCTCAAGGGGTATGACATTCCCACTGCCTTTTGCTGAGACAGAAAGGCAGGTGTGACTGGAGTGGCATTATGATCTTTATTTGAGTTAGATAAGGCTCTTATATAGATTTTTTTCTTGGAGAGTTGACTTTTCTTATGGAGAATGCTCTGACTGTATTTCATAATGATTAGTATTTGCTCTCAGCTAAGGCCTCTAGGAGACCTTTCTTTGGTCTTCACTTTAAGAACCTGATGGGGTTAATGTAGGTAAAACCCAGAGGACTGTACAGATCTCTATGAGACTTTAGCCACCATGAGTTTCTCATTCTTCTGCTACTCAATACTCAGCCTCCACCAGTTTGTCAATTGATCAATATTTAAGTGCTTTTATCAGCCTATGATTCCAGTGGCTTCTGCGTGTCTCTATGAATTTTGGATGACAGTTTTACTTGCAACCTCAATTTCTGATGGATCCAAGAAAATTCCTTGCTTTTCAGGTAGTCTACTTTGCCTTATTGTAAAGATGGTAGTTATGAGTTCAAAGCTCTTTCCATGTCAGAGCTAAAACTGGAAGTTCTTACTAACTTTTAAATTTTGTAAAATATTGAGGTAAAAGTTATCCTGGGAGATACCCCAGAATATCCTCTAACTTGGGGATAGGTTTCATTCAAAATTATTAGTATTGGTTCTACTACCTACGTATTTTTACTATTTTCAGGTAAGTATTATGAAAGGTTATTTATATTTTATTAACTCCTCTTATTCATAAGTTAAATAAATGTGACCATATCATATCATATTTAAATTGGTATTTTTCAGCTCTAACTCATATAGCTTATATAGCTGATATGCCATATTCTAACTCTATATGCATCAATAAATTCTAAATTGTATTTTTCAAATGGTAAAGAAGTTCATGTATAAGGTATTAAGCAGAAAATGATGTCAAACAAAAAGTAAGTGATGATATACCATTGCCCCAAGAAATCTCACAGAGTTGGAATTTCCTGTCTATTTGTGTAGTTTATATAATTCTTTTAACTGCAAATTCTGGTTTCTAACTGAAGTCTATTCCTGTGTTTATTTATGATATCCATTCATTAGATTTATAAATGTATAGCTGTTGCATAACTCTTTAGGTATGTGCACATAAAATAAATGAAAACAAATGCTTTCATTAACACAGCTGCTCTATAATATTTAGTTCAAATAATTCTGTATTGGCTTCCCACAGGCCAGAGATTTGGGAAAGAGAAGGAAAGGAGTATTAAAATACAAAAATGTTCCTTCTTTTTTTCAAGAAACCCAAAGTAGGAGAGCTGATACTTGCATTCTAAAAGCACAGAAAGAATAAATACTTAAGACACAAATAACGTAAATGTTAACACTAAGATCATCACTTTACAGTACCACCCAACCACATGCTACAGTCCTTTTGGGAGTTCCAAGGCTCTCAAATAAAGGCATTTTTAAAGAGACAATGTACCTTGGCAAAATATGCATTGGATTTAAGACATTGTGAAAATTAAGAAACCGCATTGCCAAAGGAAAGCATTTTAGGTCACCAAAAGAAAAAAGTTCTTGAGAAAGTATCATTTTATTTCTATTCAAGAACAATTAAGACACATTCATATATTAACTGCATTGTGTCTAGCCTTTTGCCTAAGATGGCATTTTTTTGAAACTTTGGGCTGTCTAGCCAGGATGCATGATTAGTGGAAGACAAGGAGGGAAAGGATAGGCAGAAGGTTTGCCTATAACTCGCAGTTCAGCGTATGAATACACAGAAATCTTATATGGAATATGAGAAAAGAAAAGAGGAATATATTGCTGGTCTCAAAACAAAGAGGTGAAACTGGCAAGTACCACAAATAAGGGGAGCCTAAACCTAAAGTAATGTAAGTCGAAGCCAAAATGGCCCATAGGAAATGTATAGTCAAATATGTCTACATTTGGACTTTCAATGCCCAAACAAGGCCAACAGTAAATCCTTTGTATCATAATAGCCTGGTCTCAAGCTCTCTACACAAAAACAGGAACCAGAAGGGGGCTATCTTATCTATGAAGTTTTTGCCTACTCTATTAGTTTACTAGGGCTTCGATAACAAATTATCACAGAATTGATGTACTAAAACAATACAAATATATTCTCTCATAGTTATGGAGGCTAGAAGTCCAAAATATAAGTGTCAGCAATGCACTGCTTCCTCCAAAATCTCTAGAAAAGAATCCTCTCTGTTTTCTTCCTTGCTTCTGGGTACTCCTGGCAATACTCACCTGTCTTGGCTTGTGGTTCCATCTCTAATCAGTGCATCTATCGTCACAGGAACTAACGCCTGCCTTTGGGTTTCTCTGTTTTCCTCATAAGGATATCAGTCACTGGGATTAAGGCCTATCTTAAATCTAATATGATTTTTAACTAATTGAGTCTGCTAAAAGTTTACTCCCAAATAAAGTCACGCTCAGATGTTGTCAGGTGACAGGAATTCTTGAGGTATAGTATGTAACTCACAATACTCATGATGCCGAGAATATGGCATTGAAGTAGGGCACTCACCCTGGCTAGAGCTTCATATGAAACTATCAGTGAGAAATTATGAAGCCTGTCTAGTCTGGTGTGTTACCTGAATTTATAGCACCTTGTAGTGTAGATCATCAATTCGAGATAGTTACATAAAGCATTATCCAGGTTTAAAAAACCCATAGCAACTTGTCGATGTAAGAAAGTTTTCCACAATTCTCAGATCATAGAGGATCCCCAAACAATTTGAATTTGTTCTATCAATCATCATTAAGCTTTCCAAAATGCCAGATCAATCTGATTTATCTTTGCATATTTAATTATTAGCTTCTTATGTCTAATTGTGTATAGAGGACAAAGGGTAGGAGTGATGGACAAGAAGTGAATTTGTTTTGATTCAAAATCTTTCTTTGATAATAACTAGCTAATTGACCTATGGAACCTCAGTTTCCTCACCAATAGAATGAGGATTACCATAAATCTTCTGCCTACAATGCAGATTATTGTGAGGAAACATGAAGCAGTGAATTTGAAAGCTTGTTGAAAACTGAAAGATGCTATGCAGATAAATGCAAGGGATTAGGGGCTTTGGAAAATGTCCATCATGTGTACAGAATAAGTCTGTGTAGCCAATGTTTAAAGGTTAATAGAGCCAAAAGAGATCGAGGTCTCAGCAGAAAAATCTTAAAAATGGCCAAAGATTTTCTTAAAGAAGCAGAAAATTTTTATCAAGTTTTCATCTACCTAAATTGCAAGATTTTAAATGGTGAAAGTGAAATTAGAAAAATGAAAGAAAAAAAAGAAATCAAGTATGTTCTTCATAAGGTTCAACTATCATCAGGCTTCAGACTGTGCTTAAAGATTTATGTCCAGGTTTATCCTTAGGTTTGAGTCTAAGTCTGCAATGGATTTCTTTGCTGGCTTCCTAGGTAGATTCACTGACATGTCCTGTAAGTCACACTTAGCAAAAGACAACATGCATTTATACTATCATTATGATCTTACCAGTAGAGGAAGAAGTCTGCTCATGACCTCAGTTTGCAGAATTTGGTCTATGCAACAAAGCAGTGTCCACTATGATCCACACACTATAATAGCACTACTGGATTATTATTTTTCTTACTGGCATGGAAAAACAAATTAGGGGATTTCTCTTGTGCAGTTTAACCTTATTTTGATTTTCATGTTATCTTTGTTGCAAAGGGCTATGGAAGTCTAGTAAGTTAAAACAGTGGCTTTCTAACACTGGAAAAATCCTATACTCTTACAATGCCAAGGCCAAATCAACCAGAGACTGACTTTCACTAGAAGAACTGTAGTTCTCAGTTCCTAGTTTAGACAGCCTACTGAGTGATTCTGCTTGACTAATTCCTGATTCATTCTCTCCAAACAGAAGTACATCCAACAGAGGGGCACCTGAGTAGCTCAGTCGATTAAGCGTCAGACTTTGGCTCAGGTCATGATCTCGCAATGCATGAGTTCGAGCCGTGTGTTGGCCTCCAAGCTGATGGCTTAGAGTCTGGAACCTATTTCAGATTCTATGTCTCCATCTCTCTCTGGCCTCTGCTCACACTCTGTCTCTCTCCCAAAAATAAACATTTTTTAAAAGTACATCTCACAGAAAGTCTTTCAAAAAATTTTGGAATAAAATATATGTTTTGTTGGGGCACCTGAGTGTCTCAGTCAGTTGAGTGTCCGACTTCAGCTTAGGTCATGATCTCGTGGTTTGTGAGATCGAGACCTGCATCGGGCTCTGTGCTGACAGCTCAGAGCCTAGAGTCCGCTTCGCAACTATGTCCCTCTACCTCTGCCCCTCCCCAACTCATGCTCTGTCTGTCTCTGTCTTTCAATAATAAATAAATGTTAAAATTTAAAAAGATATATATGTTGTTGCATATTTCTTATACCTTAATGTAGTAAATGACAATCTTTAGCATACCATAAAAAATGTGTACTGGTATCACAATTCTTCTGTGCAGCCCATACTTCATCAAGCAAGATTGCCTCCTCTATTGTGTACACATTAGTGAAATTGAGTACAGTGGACCAATTCACTTCAGGAAACATCTGTGGTGTCATATTGTTGGAACACTCTACAGCTCCATCACTGACACAGTGTGAAGACGCCGACTCCCAACATAAAACGTTTCCAGCTCGGGTCCCTTTGACTAACTTCCAATCTAAATCTTTTCTGGTCCACTTTCTTCATTTTTCTTGTCATTGCTTTTTATTTTTCCATCTTCCAAACTCTTCATAACAGATAAATCTGTTTGGCCTTATTCACTCTGGAATGTATCTTTCATACCTTCTTTCTCTTGCTCATGAATTTTACAGCAAAGACCTGTTCCTCCCCATCCAGGAAACAAGCGCGAGTGTACCAGGAACAGTAAAACTGAACTAGAGTCTCCGTTCCTTTTCTTCTGATAAGAAAATCGTTATGTGCCAGGCACTGTACTAGGCCTAAAGATTAAGAGTTGGAAAGATAATTTTGGCTTTGAAAGGCTTTCAGTAATGGACATGTGATTGCAAGAAAGATCTGAAAATATACACAACTCTAACACAGGACAGGAAGTGGTAAAATGATAGTGTTTTCTGAGGTCTGTGAAAAGAGAGATGAAGAAATATTAATTTTGTTCATATATATGGGTGAAAAGCCAGATAAATAAGATAACCTTTTGTTTCTTTGAACAATATGTAGGGACCCAAGGTGGATGGGCCGTAAGTTCAGATGATGACATCTTAAAGATATAGCATAATCATATGTGGCAGATAAAAACAGATGACTAAAGCTTTGTGAGAAAAAAAAAAGTAAGGCATATTGTCACTACCACGACCCAAAAGAGTGTTTCTCTACTACAGAATTAGAAAAGAAACAATGATAATTCAAACCTAAATTTAAAGTGAAGCGTTTCTGCTTCTGTTTGCCCTCGTACTCTGTAGCACCATGGATTGGGGGAAGTGATTTTTACATTTTTAGAAATTTCTGTGCTACCTTCAAAATTTTGTAATACTTGTTGACCACATGTACTTTTATTTATTTATTTATTTATTTATTTAATTTAAATTTTTGAGTTGCATTCATTTTTACTTAGCTTAGTCCTAAGTAGTATTCACTGTGAAATAATGATTAAAATAAATATTTAAGTACTAAAGAGCATTAAAATGTTATTGATAACCGAATTATAAATAATTTTGCATACCCTGTAACTCAGACCACAGTTTGGGAGCTACAGTTTATAAGGCTACAAAGTCCCCAGCTGTAGATATACATCCATTCACTCCTATAGATGCTGCCATTTTTGTCATTTTAACCTTTTAGTCAAGGGGTACTTACAGTTAAGACCTTAAGTTTGAATATTGGATATAATACTTACCATTTCTGTGACTTGAATCAATCTTCTTAGCCTCTGTGTTTCCAGTTTATCCTTTGTCAATAGGAAAATGATAACCTACCTTTCAAAGTTATTTTTAGGGTTGGATGAAGCTATGTATGCAAAGCCTTAGGCGTGGTTGTTGGCACATGCTAAGCAAACCATAAACTGTGGATGTTTGTCTTATATTTACATTATCTAACAAAGTGGGAGAATTACCTCCAGAAATGATTTATTTAATTTCATTTGAGTAACCTGGAAATAATTTTCTTAAACTTTCCCATTTATCGATTAGTTTGAGCTGAGTAAGAGGGTGCTTTTGGTATATGGTAAATTCATGAAAATTATGAAGGTTAGCAAAAATTCATGACCACAATCATCTCTGAATAGCATGGAATCACAGAAGGATAAAAGAATACAACAGCAGGCTAAGATAATTTCTGATAATACCTGCAATGTAATGACCATTTACTATGTCCCAAATGTACACAGTGTCTCACTTAATTCTCTCAATTTTACAAATCAGGCAATTAAGTAGATGAGGAAATGGAGGCTCTGACAGTTTAAGTAACTTGCCAAAATTAAAGGCACAAAGCAGACAGATGCCAGGAATCTTGTTAATCTGAACACAGTGTGTATGTTCTTTTATGTTTATCCAACTAGACGTTGGTGACTGCTCTCATGTCTTCTAAGGAGATATGGGTCCCAACAAGGGAGGAGAGTACTGAAGGCAAACTTTGTTTCCTAGACAGTTTTATTCAGGGACATTATAGAGTAAAATTTCAAGTAATATATCCTATTAGAAAGAAAGGAAGAGCAGAGGCAATTTGTGAAGAGCAGGAAAACCTATCAAGAAAAATGACTCTTCTCCTTGCACATATTTTCAAAGCCATCCTTACAGGCATATCAGCTGCAGTGGAATGATTACGGTAAGAGCTACAACATTAAATACAACATGATGGTGAGATAAATCTTAGGTATTAAGTGAAATACCATCTCCTCTTTGAACCAAAGGGTGACAACCTGGTGACAATACAGATCTGTTCCATAGGCTATTTAATTAATAACTAACTTTATAGAAACTGATTTTGGTCACCAGATAAAATTCTTGTTTAAATCAAGATGTTTTCTTGGCAGATTGTTGAGGTCAAAATTTTCTCTTGCCATACTTGAAAATAATCTTGAGTCGCTTTTGGATTATGTTATGTTATGATTAAGGTACCACCAATTTCTTATTCTAAACTTCTATGATTATATTTCTTAAATTTTAAGTATTGTTGCATTTTATCCATTTAAAATGTTCATCTCCACTGACAAAAAATTTTTTTTACCATATACAGACAAATGCTACTAAGTAACATCCAATATTTCTGTTTACATTATTGAAATCAGTCATGTTTGTTCTCATAAAAATGTAAGTAATTATATATTCAAAAAGGACATGAGGCACACAGAATTTTATAAGAATAGAGAGAAGATGAGGCTAGAAGAGAGAGAGTGTGAATTTGTTTGGCATTGGGTTTCTTTCCTTTGAATTCTCTGAGAAATCCTTGACCCATGCTCTCAAAAGAAATAAAGGTTTCCATTCACATTTTATGTAATTATGTTTGGTTATTTCCCCTCAAATTGCAATTTTTGGAAACACTGGAGAGAAATTACAACCATCTACATCTATTATATTTTCACTCCAGTAAGAAACAAGGGGGTGAACAGGAAGAAAGAAAGAGGGAAACAATATTTATGGCATACACATTTTAGTTAGGTTAAAGCTATTTGAAGATGAAATGCAGTCTAATTACCTCTTATTCTCATTATCTCTAGGTCAGATCTAGTCTACGTTTAAGACATATCAATTTTATACTGATAATATTTTCATACTAATAATATCATTTTCTTAAATAAGTCACTGGGATTACAGGTGCTGCATAGGCAGTACAGTCCATGGTACCATAATGGCATTGTCTGCTCACAGACAGCAGCTACGCGTGGTGAACTAGCATAACATACGGAGTAGTTGGATCATTATGTTGTACACAAAAAATAATTTTATTTTTTAGCACATTAGGAAAAGCCTATGTGTGCGCTTTATTTAAAGTCTTTAAAACCTTTTCATGCTTGTTGTCTCATTTTGATTCCCACCTATCTATGAAGAAAGCACTGGAATTAATATACTATTAACTTGTAAACGCAAAAAATGAAACACCAAGAAACCACAGGATTAGTCAAATCACTACAGTTAGTCTGGCAGGACCTCTGTTAGAGGAAAGACTGTCTCAGACCTTAAAAATGAACCCTGTACTCAACATTTGACATTCATTTTTTAAAACAGCAAACAAACCTCAAAAAACATATTTGATTTGTCATAGGAATCAATATACTATAAAATTCCCTTTACAAATAATTCTCTTCTAAACAGAAACATAACTTTTAGAATCCTTATGGATGCTTCCTCACTCAACTTGAAAAACTACCCCCTCACCAGAAATAGAGCAGAAAAATACAGAATTGTTCCCATTTCAAAGGTAACAAACCGATTATCTAAAGTGTCAAAAAGCAGGTGCAGAATCCCAAATTACTTTCCATTTTGCTTTCAGCTCTTTAAAAATCCTCCTTTTAGGATTGTTTAATTTTTAAGCAACTAATATTTTATGCCATAAAGAAATAATCATCCTTTTATTTAGTAATTATTTTAAATATTTTTTCTCTCTCGTCAGCATCATTAAATTGTAAACCTTTTAGCACCAGGAACCTATTTTAATGCTGAAGAATCTGTTATTAGGTTCAAATCTTCTGAAGCTGTACCCATACATTATACTAATGTAAAAATAATAATTTTTTAATGAGTAAGATCTACTATGCTCTATACCCCCCTTTTAATGTTTAACAAGCATACGAACATTTTCATAATCATATTTTTTCACTGACTTGTTTGAAATTAACCACAAAATTTTCCAAGAGTAGCCAACCCAGCAATAGTAGCCTACAATTAGCAGACAAGATGAAGAATAATATCCAATCCATATTCAGTGTGTAAATGGTGAATTCAGCGATTACTACTTTCTCATTAAGAATAAGTTCAATTATGCCACAGAACACTATTTGGTTTAATGAGGAATTAAAATGAACGGAATTAGATTTAGACTCGAATCTCATGAGCATTAATAGAGTGATTAAAGTGACTGTAAAATTTTTGGTTTCTTATTTATTTCTCATTCAAATCAAGATGCTTAGGATGGTTAAAACATATAAATGATTTTTAACTGAAGTTGCCAGTTGCATCAACTTTTTTTCTCCTTGCCTCAGAAAATATGTGTATTAAGATATTCAGGTTAATTCTCACTGTTAAAACATTGCATTGTTTTTTGTTTAATTTGCTAATTAAAAGAGCCCTCGGACTAATATAATAATTGCTAGCGTTTTAGTGAGTGCTTATTATTTTGCAGAAAATGTGTTAAATACTTTCATGCATCACTCTGTGGGAATCCTCCCAACCATTCTATGAAGTAAGCATTTCCGTTATATTTACAGAAAAATTAGCATCGTGGGCTTAAGTGATTTACACAGAATCACAGGGTGTGGTCAGTAGAATTTTAATATGACCTCCTAGACCCCCATCCCTTGGAGTACCTGCACTGCATAATCCCTGGGTCTGTGAACATGACGGATTTCATTTCTAGGATTAGGTTGTCATTTGACACAGATCGTTTTAATAAAGGGAGATTATCTGCAGTGGGACTGACCTAATCAGGTAAGCTGTGAGAAAGGACTGGTGTATTACTGAAGCCAACAGTTCAAAGTCAGAGAAACTAAAAGCATAATGGGGGGTCGATAGGAGAGAAAGTATTCTTTTTTCAGCTCCTAACATAGAAAGGGCCATGTAGCAAGGATCTCATAGTGGCCTCAGTGAACTGAGAATAGCTCAAACTAGATAACCACCAAGTAAATGGGGACTTCAGCCCTACAACCTTAAGGAACCAAATTTTGCCAATAACCTGAACTAACTTGAAAGGAGATTTATGCTAAGAGCCTCCAGACAAAAACAAAGTACAACCAACACCTCGATTTCAGACTGAAAAGAAACTGAACAGAGAATCTAGTCATGCTGTGACTGGATTTCTGATCTACTGAACTGTGAGCTAATTGATGTATGTTGTTTGAAGCCACTATGTGTGTGGTAATTTGTTACACAGTATAGAAAAATAATACACAGGATAAGTCAGAATCTATATACAGGAGACATGATTATATTGCCTCTGCCTTCCTTCCTATTTCTCTGTGCTGTAGACGCTCTTTCATGGAAACATAGATTTATTTATTGCTCTTGATTGATCATGTCTTTCCACATCCTATGTGAATTAACTTGACTTAATGGAAAGGGAACTGGGTTTGAAGGCAATAATATTTATCTCACACATTAAATAAATGATTCTATTTATTCATTTAGAAATGTCTTGAACAAATTAGCATATAGCAAGTGTTCAGAAGATTTAGTTGGCCATCTTGCTCATAATTAGTACTCAAATGATAAAGCATGAAAGTTACCAAATGTATAATGTATCTTGACAAGTTATACATTAAAAAGTTGATTCCATTTCTAATGGGTTCTCTGGATTAATGTGGTTTTCCATGAAGGCAAAATTTCTACTTATTATTCAAAGTTTACTATATTTGTGAATATTTCCCTCATCTCCCAGATGGAAGTGGAAGCTTTTTATGACTCCAGTTTTATATTTGTCTTTTAAGTTGCATACACACACATGCATACTATTTTCTGTAAGCAAGTTTAAAGTCTTATATATGTTCATATTGCAAGTTCCTAGGATAGGAGTACACGTGTAAGATATTCATTAATGTTTGTCAAATGAATTTTAAAAATCTAAGAAGCATAGACAAGTCAGAACATTTAAAGATAAGTTAAAAGATTTCTGTTGAAGATTTCTGGTTGCTAAATCTTAGCATATAGGTGTTAAGAAAAAGATATCAAATACATTAACATTCCTCTCACTAACTGAACATCAATGAAATAATTATTTTGTTGAACAGATGAAGACTTGGTTTGTAGACAGAATGATAGACACTAATTTCAAGTCTTTATTTTATGGAAATTAGGAAATGGAGATTGGAAAATGTGTTTTTCTAAAAAATGCCTCCTCAAGCCTTTTGGTGTATTGTTACAAATGGCAAGATTTCATTCTTTTTATGGCAGAATAATATTCCTTTATATATATATATATATATATATATATTTATGTATTCTTGATTCATTTACTCACTGATTTATACTTGGGTTTTTTTCCATATCTAGGCTATTGTAAATAATGCTGAAATAAACATGGGGGTGGATATATCTATTTGAATTAGTGTTTTCTTCAGATAAACACCCAGAAGTGGAATTGCTGGATCATATGGAAGTTCTGTTTTTAATGTTTTGAGGAATTTTCATTGTGTTTTCTATAGTGGTTGCACCAATTTACATTCTTAATGCACAAGGGTTCCCTTTTCTCCACACCCTCACCTATTCTTTTTATTTCTTATCTTTTCAATAATAGTCATTCTAAGAGGTGTGAGCTGATGTCTCCTTATGGTTTTGATTTGCATTTTACTGATGATTAATAATGGTGAGTATGATTTCATGTACCTGTTGGCCATTTGTAAATCTTTGCTAAAATGTCTATTGAGATTTTCTGCCCATTTTTAAATCAGTTTTAATTTTCTTTTCCTTTTTCTTTTCTTTTGTTTTCTTTCTTTTTCTTTTCTTTATGGCTATTGTGGTGTATGAGTTCTTTATATATTTTGGATATCAGTCCTTTCATCAGATACCTGATTTATACATATTTTATTTCATTCAGTAGGTTGACTTTTAATTTTGTTGATGGTTTCCTCCACTGTGCAAAAGCTTTAAGCTTGGTGTAGTTTTTGGACTTCCTGAAACTTAATGTTTGTTTTCTTCCCCAAGTTAGGGAAGTTTTCAGCCATTACTTTTTGAAATAAGATTGCTGTACTTTTCTGTCTTTCTTCTACTCCTGGGACCCCTATAATAAGAATGTTAGTGTGCTTGATGTTGTTCTTCTCTTAAGCTATTTTCTCTTTTTTTCTTTTCATGCTCTGACTGGGTGAGTTTTATTGCCCTGTCTTTGAGTTCACTGATCCACTCTTCTGCTTCATCTTGTCTGCTGTTGAACCCCGGTAGTGTGTTTTTCACTTCAGTAATTGTATTTTTCAGCTCTATGACTTCTATATGGTATTTCCCTGTCTTTCCCATCTCTGTTGAAGTTCTTTGTTTATCCATTCTTCCCAGTTCATTAAGTGTTTTATGACCTTTACTTTGAACTCTTTTTAAGTAAATTGTTCATCTCCATTTGATTAAGATTTTTTTCTGATGTTTTACTTTGCTCTTTTATTTAGGACGAATCCTTCTGGTTTTTTTTAATTTTGCTTGACTCTATGTATTGATTTCTATATAGTAGGAAAAACACCTATGTCTTGTAGTTCTCACGTAGTGGGCTTATATAGAAAAAGAAACTTTTTATTCAGTCTTGCCTATCTCTTGGTTTTGTCTCAACCCTTGATGCTTGTCCAAGCAGTCCAATATATTTTTATTAGCTCTCACTAGTAAGAATGTTCCAAGACATGTCAGTGTCTCACAGGGAAAGATCTCAGTCAGCACCTAGATTCAGGCTGATTAGAAGCCAGACCTCAGGCAGCAGCTTTTGAAAGTATGCAAACATATATAATCCTGAGGGGTCACAAGCATAAGAACCCCTGAACACCAAAGCCCAATGATCTGGAAGTTTCCCTTGCATGTTCTATGTTCCTATGATTAAATCTCAATCTCAGTTTCTCCTGAGAACCGACCTTGTTAAGAACAGAGTACTCTGGCTGTATTTCAGTGTGCTCACTTTTTCCTCCCCTTCTTGGGAGCACAAGATTTTTCTCTGATCTTGACAATGATCAGAGTTGTATGGCTTTTAGAGGAAAGTTTATAAAAGTGTGAAGGTCCCCCCAAGACTGGGCCCCTCAGAATTTTTAACTCTCAAGTGAGTCTACTTTGAGCCTCCAGCAACTCATCAACTACACATTGGACTAAAAACCAGAAATCCAGAAGCTTAGGGGTGCCTGGGTGGCTCAGTCCATTAAGCATAGGACTCTTGATTTTGGCTCAGACCATGATCTCATGGTTTGTGAGTCCAAGCCCTGCATTCGTCTCAGCACGACAGCATGGAGCCTGCTTGGGATTCTCTCTCTTCCCTCTCTTTCTCTGCCTCTACCCTGCTTGCATTGTTTCTCTCTCTCTCTCTCCTTCTCCTTCTCTCTCTCTTTCTCTCAAAATAAAAAACATAAAAAAAACTTTTAAAAAGAAATCCAGAAGCTCATTTAAAACTTCTAAAAACACCATACATTACAAATTAACATCCCCATTGTAGGATAGGGAATTGATGCATAGAGAGATTAATTTGCCCAATAAACTTACCACAATGTGAAGGTGGTAAATGTTCAGATTAGATTTCAGCTATGTTGTCTGCAAAGATTCTGCTCTTCTAGCACATTCTATTCTACATCTCTTTGATAAGATTAGAAAAACTGCAAGATATATTTCCATACATTCTAAGTGAAAATAAAAGCTTGAGGATGATGGCAAAGTCAGAGAATATATTATGCTACACAGAATCTGGGTTAAAGATCCGTCTTGGTTATCTAACTGTATCTGATACAAGCAGACAGAAGCTCAGAAGCAAACACAGGCTGCCATAAGTAATTTAAGATAAAATTTGGACATAGATCTCCTTAACTAGCATATATGTAATTGGGAAGAAAAAAAAAAGTTCATGTGTTCACAGTCCTAAATCCTCTCTTCTTGCCCTAGAGGTACAGCAGTGTAATTTGAAAGCTAGACCATCAATTCTGTTCTTAAATTCTTATTATTCCACCTGTAAAGTGTGTCATTTCAAAGCTACCTGAAAGCTCTTAGCTTTTTGGTGTTTATGAATATCTTTTTATACCACTTTTGCATTTCTTTAAAAACCCACCATTTTTCCCATAAATTCAGGGAATGAGTACAAGCCTTGCACCCAAATGATATTTACTGACCTTTTAAAAATATTTTAATTTCGGGGCGCCTGGGTGGCTTAGTCGGTTGAGCGTCCGACTTTCGCTTAGGTCACGATCTCGCGGTTCGTGGGTTCGAGCCCCGCGTCGGGCTCTGTGCTGACTGCCGGCTCAGAGCCTGGAGCCTGTTTCAGTCTGTGACTCCCTCTCTCTCTGGCCCTCCCCTGCTCATGCTGTCTCTCTCTCTCTCTCCTAGAAATAAATAAAACATTAAAAAAAAATTTAAAAATATTTTAATTTCATTAAGTTTTCTAATTTGTAGACTGTTTCTACCAGTGCAACATATCTTGATAAAAATAATAGGTCTCTTTATTTTCAATGTTTTATCTAAAAGACAACAAGCATCTGCATTTCAGGGAAACATTTAGATAATTATCTCTGGAGTTAATTAAATTGAGCTTTCAAATTTCATCCTGATGTATAGTTTTGGTTTGGAATGATCCAGTCTCATAAAAATCCTAAAATGGAAAAAGCAATATGAAAGAAAAAGTAAAGATAGGTAACAAAATATGCTTTATAGTACAGTAAATAAGAGCCTTCAGGAAATGGAATGATTTACAAAATGTTTCAGCACTAATTATGCATTGTTTACTTGATAGATCATAACAGCTTTCTTTGGAAAAATTCTGCCTAATGCGAGTCCGGTTAAAAACATTTTTGTCACAAAAATAATCTCAAAACCCCCTTTTGGGTACTATATTGGCATCAGTTTGTGGAAAACAAAAATCACATTCTATTTATTTCCAAAAGTGTTTCTGGCCCATCTCTTTATTCCCTATGGCCTGATTTTAAAGTAAAATGCCTTGCTGAAATATCTAAGGTTATTTAGCAATTATACATTGGTTACATTAAAGGATGCTGTCAACCATGTAAAACAAAATGATCGCAATGAATGTTTAAATTGATCAAACAAGCAAACTAAAAAGGCACTTCTTTCTTTTTTCAATAACACATTAAATTCATTTTAATACATTACTTAGTATTGTATTTCTACAAGCACTACCAAAAAAATCAAATGAGGTTTACTCTGTGATTTATAATTTGAAGAAATTCACATGATAGAATATATCAAGTGCTTCCCAGATAAATAAGTGGTAAATGATGTCTAGTGATGATAATTTGACATTTTCTAGCACTTAATTCACTTATTCATCTATAAAAAACCAAACAATAAGTATAATTGGTATCTATACAATACTAAGGACGGAATTAGGGCATAGATAAGTACTTTTCCAATCACACAGGTGATCATCGTTGAGGACAGAATTCCAACACAGATATTTGGACTTCAAGAACCCAAGTGAGATTTTTACTACTCTGATATTAGAAGAGTATGTAATGTGTGAAAATTTCTCAGTGAGAATGATACCAGTTGTCTTATATTGAATTTGAATCCCGAGCAAAGTGGAACAGCGGGCAGTTTACTGTTTCAGAAGAGGGGCAACATTTATTTTCTTCTCCCCCCCCCCATTTAGTTGCTTATACCATTAGGTACTCCTAAGAGATTGAGGCAATATCATTCCGTTTTCTTGAAGGTCCTTCCTCTTCCGTTTCTCCTCTGTCACCCCCAATAGCAATGAGCTCACTGGAAGGAAGGAACTCCGCCATAGCTGGATCCATGCCCCAGAGCAACTCTCCCCTGGTTACATTTCCCTTTGTTAGGTTAATAACTGTTTATTCTCCCAATAATGTGCTACGTCTATAGCACTTCTTCCTTGGTTTAATGTCTGTTTTGACTACATGTGCATTGCCTACAGATGATGTTCATAATAGCTTTGCATCCTATCAGGGCTCAGCTGATGTTACATTGAGTTACATATAATTTGGGTTTAGTTATATTTCTCTGCCAAACTAGCTAGTCCTTTACTAACAGAAACCACTTAATACTGAAAATAGTTTAAAACATTTTTAATATTTATTTTTGAGACAGAGCATGAGCCGGGTAGAGGCAGAGAGAGAGGGAGACACAGAATCTGAAACAGGCTCTGAGCTGTCAGCACAGGGCCCCATGCAGGGCTCGAACCCACAAACCATGAGATCATGGCCTGAGCCTAAGTTGGACACTTAACCGATTGAGCCACCCAGGTGCCCTTGAAAATAGTTTTAAAACATTAAGTTACTCTACTGTCCAATATAATTCTATATTCTATATTATTCTTATTAGAGAGTAACTGTGTTCTACTTGTTATGAATTAATCCATGTCAATGGCATCATAAATATTAGCAACTTCTATTGTTTTTAGATCTTAATAAACAGATCACCCTATCACAATTTTCTTTTCAGTTATGGCTATATTTTAATATAATCATCAAAAATGTAAAAGGGTATTTATTATTTAGTATAAAACTTGAGCAAAAAAGTTGTTGGAATTACCTCTAAATTTATACTTGAGTTAACAGACTCATTATTTCAAACATCGTAGTCTGAATCAATATCAGTAATGATTCATTCTTTTGATTAAGAAGTGACTCTGTCTGTAGATGTCAGATAATTACTGAGATGACCTATAATGAGAACATTTCACAACTCTCTGACTTAAATTTCTTATTCCCTCAACAGCATAATGACTTCCTTCTAGATCTTTTTATAGTGTCTCTATGCTCCTGGGGTTTCTTTTCATGATCAGTCACTATAAAGGGTTGCTCCCATCATTGGTTTTTAGACAAAGAAATGTTGTGGCTCTATACAATAAAACCCGTGTTTTGTCTAGATATTTTAGAATTCTGGCATATTTCCTCAGTTTTTTAAAGAGAGGCTTGTCCCACACATCTGTATATAAATCGCATAAAACTGCAATAGTAAAAGATGATACAGGATACTCTTTGTTATTCTGTTAAGTGCTCTGAGGGGAATTAAAGTGGTTTCTTTTATATAAAATATTAAGATTAGAAATGCAAGATGTTCTTCTGATCCTGCCCCTTAGGAATATGATATTTAAAAGTAAGTAAGGAAAAATTATAACATCTTGATGACACTTACTATGAATCTTGAAATTCATAGTAATACCAATATACAAAGAGCACTTTGTAGCTGAAATCATAAATTTGTTGTTAAATCACTTGATTCTTTCTCAAACAATTTCTAGGGAATCGAACATTACACTAACATTATAGTTTTTCTTTAAAATTCCTAATATTTTAATAACTCAAATACACTCACTAATATTAAACAATCTTTATATGTCAAGGACATTTATACCTTTTCCCTTCATGTTAAAAATGTGAATCATATCTCTATTGGCCTTTAACTGATATGCAGAATTTCCTTAGCTGTCATTTTGGGGGCTTAGTACTTTCCTGGTTAATCGCTGGTGAAAACAAAACAAGTGACCTTTGGTGAATTCTGTTGCCTTTGTTAAAACAACATGAACAAGACACATGCTCAAATATGTTAACACATTTTTAGGTTGCTTTTAACAGTTAAAAAACAATTCACTCTTTCAGGGCAAACTTTAATGAGGAATGTAGTTCGTATTGATCTCTAGATGCTGTCTTAAATAAGGAAAGCCTCAAACTCACTAATTAGAGGTTTCCATTCTTTTCATAATATCTGCATTCCTGTTAGGTGTGGAGCTGCTTATAGAATTAGAAATTTAGAAATGATGATGACTCACATGACAGATCCATTATTTTCCAGAACCTACAAAGTAGAGAATTTTTTTTTTTTTTTTGGTCTTGTTTAATAAGTCTTCAACTCTCTGGAAGATGGTGGGAACAAAAAAAACCCAAAATACCTATAAAACAAAACAGTTACATTTTTATTAAAATACCTCATTTATTTCTAATTTATAACTAATAGTCATCTTAGCTTCAGATCTGATGTTAAAATTATATTCACCAATGCTAACAAACTAAATCTAGACAATTTGAGAGACTTCCCTATTCTGGGTATGAAATTCAATCAGAACAATGAAGAGTAATGTAAACAATGGGAAGCATTGAGGTAGAGCTCAATCTCTTTTCCAATTTGCTGTGTTGGGAGTTTGAGCTTCCGCATCAAAAAACTAAAAACAAAAACAAAAAAAGTGGGCTTGATGATCCCATGTGTTCTTCTACAACACAGTTTTTCAAAATTCTTCAACTCTAAGAGTCGAGTTCACATGAACACCAAAATAATAATAATTAATTAATTAATTAAAATAAAATAAAAATAAAGTCAATTTTGTAAGAGCTAAAACCTTAACTGATTATATCTTCTAAACAAAAGGCCATATTCAATGTAACTTTAAAAATTCTAAATTCTTTAATTATTATTATTTTTAAAATTTTTTAAATGTTTACTTATTTTTGGAGACATAGAGAGACATAGTGTGAGCAGAGGAGAGGCAGACAGAGAGAGGGAGACACAGAATCTGAAGCAGGCTCCAGGCTCAGGGCTGTCAGCACAGAACTTGACATGGGGCTCGAACTCACAAACTACATCATGACCTGAGCCGAAGTTGGATGCTTCACTGACTGAGGCACCCAGGCACCCTTAAATCCTTAAATTAGCTATCAAATATGTAAATAAATAAGAGACAGTAACTGAGAAGTTTTTTCTTTTCCATTTAATATGTAGTATAGAAAGAAGTTGAATCTAAGTGATGTTTGATAAATACGACTGAATGTCTCCCTTACACCCAATGCTAGAATTATTTATCAGACTAATGTACAAAGACCTAGAATCATGTTATTAGTTTTTATTTCATTATCACAAGACAGTACATCACAGAAAATTCAAACTCTAGGGGTGCCTGTGTGGCTTAGTTAAAGAAGTACCTGACTCTTGATTTCAGCTCAGGTCATGATCTCACGGTCTGTGAGTTTGAGCCCCAAGCTGGGCTCAGCCCTGACAGCACAGAGCCTACTTCAGATTCTCTCTCTCCCTCTCTCTCTCTGCCCCTCTCCCACATGCAAGCACACACACACTCTCTCTCTCAAAATAAATAAACAAACCTTAAGAAAAACAAAAGAAAATTAAAACTTTAGCTTTGCAGCTAATTTCATAACTATTTTAGCTTCCTAGAGCTGCTGTATCAAAGGATCACAAATTGGGTAGCTTTCAGCAAAAACTGAAATTTATTGTCACAGTTCTGGAGGCTACAAGTGTGAAGTTTAGGTGCCAACAGCATTGTTCCTTCCGGAGACACTGGGAGAAGCTGTTGTATGCCTCTCTTTTAGCTTTTTGTGGTTCCCCCAAATCATCATTGTTCCTTTGCCTGTAGACTCAGCACTCTACTTTTTGCTTCCATCTTCACATGTGTGTATGTGTGTGTGTGTTTTCTCTTCTTATAACGGTATGAGTGGTATTGGATCAGAGCCCACTCTAATCCATTAGGACCTTCTGTTAACTTGATTACATCTGCATAGACCTTATTTTCAAATAAGATCACATACACAAGTATCAGAGCTTAGGACTTCAATATATATCTTTGAGGGACACAATGCAACTCACAATATTGACCAACCTAATTTTGATTCCCAGTTGCACCATTAGTAACTTAATGAAAAAATACCTGCATTTCAGGAATAAATAAAAGAATATTTGTAAAAAATAAACTCTTAAAAATTCTTATAATAAAACCACTTAGACAAGAATGTAGAATTTTTTACTACACTGATTGTGTGTGTTATAAACCCCCCTCTCTCTCTTCTATCTCTGTCTCTCTGCCTGTTTTCCACTCTCTCCTGTTCCTTACTTTGTAAACTTTGAAAAGAGAGAGATCAGACATACAAATATAAACATATACAAATCTCTCTATAAAGTTCCAAGTAATATAGGATGTGACATTAGTGCATACAATTAGAATTGAGAAATATGTATCTTTGTTTTGTTTTGTACTTTTAAAGACAGTGACATTAACTCACATTGCTTAAATAAACTTTGTTTTATTTATGATCCTAACATGATTTTATTGCTTTCTTTTTGTTGTTTTTGTTAGTCTTGGTCAAACCCTAAGGATATGGAAGAGCTAGCTAAACACTAAGATATTAAGACAAAGAACAGTTTTATTCTGTTTTACTTTATGCTTCTAACTGGAATACAAACTCAACAAGAAGGGTCTCTAGAATGAAAGGTGTTTTATCGTGCTTACTGCATCCTCACCTTTAGGCATCAGGATTGGAAAGATAAGGTAGCTTATCTTATGAGACAAACTGCACGGATTCTTGACTCCCAAGGGATTACTCACAGAACGTCTTTAATACTCAGGACAGCCATCTTATGAACAAAAGACACAACACTTGCCTTCCATTGAAATGTTTGGACTTTAATAAGAGCTTTATTGTGTTTTATGGGAAACTATAAAATCTAAAAAATTCCTCAAAACTTCACACGTGGGTAACTCCACTGCTTCTCATCAAGTGTTCTGTGGTCTCTTAGGGCATATTTCAATTTCACTAGGCTTAGCACACTTTTAGGATGTGGCCCAACAATGAGCAAAGGAAAAATATATTTCCGCCATGCTAGACTAATTGTTGCTTGTCTTCTTTTCATTTTTTATTTAGTCTCAATATAATTCTCTGGTTGCTCATTCAAAAACAGCGTTATGGGAAACTTGCTATGCAGTATGGGAAGGGGTCAGGTATAACTAACTAACTACTCATGTAGCCATCTTGGGTGGTCAAGAATATTGTGGTTTGGGAAATTTCCTTCAAAAATACCTTGTATTAAAAACACCTGTATTGAATACATGTTCCTCTTCATTAGTATGGCTAGTTCAGAAATATTTCACAAATCAATATAAAATTTTAAATTAAATAATGTGCTAGTGTCCCAGTGGATACATAGGCTTAGTGAAAATGTTTCTAGGCATGCAGTTTGTGTTTTTACACAAAGGAAGAAAGAGCATGTTTCCATGATGCATTACCTGTATATCATGTCAGTTAAACTCTCTCTCACTGTGGAATATTCTTAGTCTGGTTTCTACACAAAAACACTTATATCTTCAGGTCTCTATAACTTCAGAGACACAACTATTGAGAAAAATAATCTTAAAATAATGCCTCAAATAACCAAAGTTTTAGAAAAAACAACCTCATTAAAATCAATTGAACGTTATCATGTGTTAAAATAATTCACAGTTCAATATGAATTTTTGCTTTTAAAATGCTCTCCTCAGGGAACTCTTTGCACTGTTGGTGGGAATGCAAACTGTTATAACCTTTCTGGAAAATACTATGCATATAACTCAAAAAGTTAAAAATAGAACAACCCTGTGATCCAGCAATCATATTACTAGGTATATACCCAAAGAATACAAAGCACTAATCCAAAGGGATTCGTGCATGCACCCTGATGTTTATAACAACATTATCTACAATAACCCAAATATGGAAACAGCCTAAGTGTCCACTGATTGTTGAATGGATAAGTAAGATGTGGTACATAATATACAATGGACTATCACTTAGCCATAAAAAAAAGAATGAAATCTTGCCATTTGCAGTGATGTGGATGGAGCTTAAAAGCATTATGCTAAGCAAAATAATCAGTCAGGAAAGACAAATACCGTGTGATTTCTCTCACATGTGGAATTTAAGAGACTTAAGAAATTAAGAAATGATCAAAGTGGAAAAAAAAGAGAAACAGAGGAAACCAATAAACACTCTTAAATATAGAGAACAAACTGGTGGTTACCAGAGGGAAGTCGGGGAGGGATGGGTTAAATAGGTAATGCGGATTAAGGAGTGCACTTGTGATGTGATGAGCACTGGGTGTTGTATGAAAGTGTTGAATCAGTACATAGTACACCTGAAACTAATAAAATACTATATGTTAACTAACTGGGATTTAAATAAAAATGAAAAACAAAACAAACAAACAAACAAACACACTCATGAAGGACTTGCCAAAGAACAGGGTTGGTAACCCTATAGGATATTCACAGTACTTAAAAAATTGTCAAATATTATGTTTGTCAGTTTCTGTGGAAATTGTTCTAAATTCTGAATTCAACCCAATGGTGAAGACAATGTGTGAAAATCTGAACTTATGTTGCAGATAGGTTTTTACTTGTTGGTTTGTTTGTCAGTGTTTCAATGTAAAGTAATGGTAATAAAAAAAAGAAATGTGGGAGAAGAGGTTCTATGCTTGTATCTACACAGGAAGACAAGATCCTAATCAAACAGAAATATCCAGTTTAGGTCCATCAGTTTTTCCTCTCTCTTTGGAGCTGGTCAGTGTAAATTTATGTTTTCCATGAAATGGTCTGTAAACTGTGAAGCACTATTTCTGTTTGCTACCATTTTAAACTTGATTCATATTTGATTCATTTGGTCCATGTAGATCCAATTAAATAAAATAAACAATGGCCCAGCAATCATTTAATATAATGATTTAATGAGTAAAGTCATTTTTTGATTTCTTTGAAAAACAAGGTCTCAATGCCTCATGTGAACTAAAAATGAACAGATCTATGTGCAATAGAGTTTCTAAAAATTGCTCAAGAAAACAACTTTAAGAAAGAGTAAAGTATGTTAATTTCAAGAGAAAGAGAAGGAAGCCACAATATGGGAGGAAATACTTATAAGAGACATGTAATAAAGAACTTTTAACCAAAATATATAACGAACTCTTAATATTCAACAATATGTAAGCAAAACAAAACAAAAAACAAAAAAACAAAACCTAATAAAAATAGGCCAAAGACCTTAACAGACTCTTCAGTAAAGAAAATATACAGATGCACATAAGCTCATGGAGAGATGCTCCACATCATATGTCATCAGGCAAATGAAAACTTAATCTACAGTGAGATACCACTACACACTTATTAGAATGACCCAGATCTAAAACACTCACAACAGCAAGTACTGGTGAAGCTTGGAGAAGCAGAAAGTCTCCTCCATTGCTGGTTGGATGCAAAATGGAACAGCCACTCTGGGTTGGGAGACATTCTGAACTCACGAGTCAAGAAAACTCCTTGTGAGGTTAAGGCAATTTTTCACGGTCTCTTGCTGTCAGATGATGATTGATATCCATCCCCACTCAATTGTTTCTGCTTGCACACAGAAATCTCATCCATTGCTGGTTGGAATGCAAAATGGAACAGCCACTCTGGAAAACAATTTGGTGGTTTCTGACACAACTCAACATACACTTATCTTGTGATTCAGCAATCATGCCCCTTGGTATTTATTTACTGAAGAAGTTAAAAAGGCATGCCCACACAAAAACCTGGACATGGAAGTTTATAGCAGCTGTATTCATGATTGCTAAAACTTGAAAACAACCAGATGTTTTTTATTGAGTGAATGGATAAATAAATGATAGTATACCCAGATAATTGAATATTATTCAATGCTAAAAGAAATGTTATCAAGCCATGAAAAGACATGGGAGGACCTTAAATGCATATTACTAAGTGAAAGAAACCAATCTTAATAGACTAGATACTATATGATTCCAACTATATGACATTCTGGAGAAGGCAAAACTATAAAGACAGTATAAGGCCAGAGGCTGCCAGGGATTCAAGGGGCAGGAAAGGATGAATAAATGGAACACAGAAGATTTTTAGGGTAGTGAAATTGTTGCACACGAAACTATAATAATGTACACATGTAATTTATATTTGTATAAACCCACAGAATGTATAACACTGGGGTGAACCCTAATATAGATTATGGACTTTGGGTGTTGCAATGTGTCATTTTAGGTTCATCAGTTGTACCAAGTGTTCTACTCCGGTGGAGAATGTTGCTAATGAGGGAGGTTATGCATGTGTGAGGGAGAGAGTATGTAGTAAGTCTCTGTACCTTCCTCTTAATTTTGTTGTGAACTTGAAAGTGCTTCTCAAAATAAAGTTTTAAAACACACACACACACACACACACACACTCACAATATTTCTTTTGATTAAAATACGTGAAAGAATAGTGAAAATAAAATGCAAAAGTTTTACTTTTCCTGACATTTGCCAAGTATTCATTCATTTACTAATTCATGCACTCAACAAATATTAATTGAATGCATACAAAAACACTGCTCTCAAAATTAGGGATTTGGCAATAGAAAAAGACAAGCAAAAATCCCTGCCCTCAAGGACCTTACAGTCTGGAAGGGAGAGAAACACAGTAAGATAAATACATCTATTTATTATATCTATCTTTCTATTTATCTTTTAACTATCCATAAAGTTAGATGATGACTAGTGCCATGAAGAAAAAATTAAAGTACATATGGGGGATAGGAATCTGGGAATCTTTTTGCAATTTGCAATAAGATCATCTTGGGATTTCTCACTAAGAAGCTTGCATTTAATTAAGACTTCAAGGGTCAGGGTGCCTGGCTGGCTCCGTTGGTAGATCATGTGACTCTTGATCTCAGGGATGCATGTTCATACCTTACATTATTTAAATATAAGACCTTAAAAAAAAAGGACTTCAAGAGTGCACAAGTTAAGTTAGCCAACAAGCTGTCCGTGTGTCTGGCTTGTCACTGGTACATACAAGGAAGGCAGTGTAGCTAAAGCAGAATGAAAGAGGAGTAAGAAGTAAGTCAAGAAGCAGATCTTGTCTCTCCTGTAGGCCATTATATTGGCTGGAGAATTTTGAATAGAGAAGTGACATGATTATGGAGTAAGATGATTCTAGCTGTCCCGCTGAAAACACACAATTAAGAGAAAAGAATGAAATGAGAAAGGACACTTAGGAGGTTGTTAAAATAATCCAGACAAGAGGTGCTGAAGACCTTCGCCCTGTTCCTTAGCAATGCAGTTAGTAAACAGAGATTAGATTCTGAAAACATTTCAAAGTTAGATGTGACAACAGTTGCTGATAGAATTACTGTGGAGTCTGAAAAGAAAGGAGAAATGTCCAGGATCATTTCATGGTTTTTGGCAAGAGCAAAAGGAAGAAGGAAGTTGTCATTTATTGAAATGCAGAACACTTTTGGAGGGGAAGGCTGGAGATCAGTTTTGGATAAGTTACAGCTGAGATAACAAATACACATTAATTAGAAGTATTAAATAGGCCATTAATATTTGGGTCTGGGGTTTAAAAGTGAGGTCCCCAGTATAGACGGTATTTAAGCCAGAATAGGGTGACATTAGCCAGAGACTGTGCGTGGGCATGAAAGATAATGGGTCAAGGATTGAGCCCTCGGCACTCAAAGTAGAAGTTCAAGAAATGAAGTTGTGATGTGGTCAGAACCAAAGAAATACTTTCGTAATATAAAAAAAAAATATGTAGGATTGTCAAAAAGACTCGGCCATATTTTGAGTAAAACTAAAACAATTTAAAAGCATGAAGCGGCACAAAAATCAAAATGGCTGCACTAAGGCTTCTGTGAAGCTCAATTTTAAAGCAACTTTTTTCCTCCCTTCTGTAAATCTCCCCTCTTCCATTCTTAGCTTTTGTTTCAGAAACCCCTTACCACAGTAAATACCTGCAAAGGAGGTTGACAGCAAGTACAAAGTTTCTGTCAAAACGGCTAGAACCTGTATTTCCCAGTGTTACCCCTCAGGGCCTCCCCTCCAGGGAGGCTTGCAGTTTTTTGAAGACCAGAGGCTGCATCCTCTTCCTTTGCAGGGCAAAGCAATAAAACTATTGTTCCTCTTTTACACAAACTCTGTCTTCATGTTATATTTTGGCTTTGAAGTAAGGAGGTAAGGAGATCAGTTGTCCACAACAAAATTATGATGACATTTTTGGAAATTTAAGATTAAGCTAATAATCTCCAGCAAAAAAAAAAAATATAAGAAAAATATCAGAAAACAGGACAGTTTAATGACCCAGAAAGCAGTGAGGTTATTTAAATTCAAAATGGCTCTTCAGTTTTGAAGACATTAAAAGGTCTTAATAAACTTCTTCACTTGAACACAAATATAAAAGTTCTCAGGAGTAGGATACTAGTGATAGTTCATGAGTTCATAGTCACAAAAACAGTTTTTTTGCAAATGAATCTGAATGGAAGAAATATAAATTACAAAATATATTCCACTTTTATGTAAGTCTTTTCATCAAGTTGAGAAACAAAGTAATTCTTCCGTCCCTCAGAAAAATAATACTTCAAAACTCAGTACCAAAAACCCATAACACTTGTATTTGTTATAATATACATCAATACTGCTAAGCTTACTTAATTTGAGAAAAATGTTCATAAAATGACTCAGAGTACTACATTATTCATTTCATAGATAGTTGTTTTATTACTTATTAAAATAAACAAGAGAGAAAAATGTTTGCATCTTGTCCATTAGAGATGAATATTTTTGAAACATTAAAAAAGTAAAAAAATTACCCTAACATAATCATTCTTTGTAACATCTTTTGGTTGGAGAGGCACACTCTTTATGAGCTTTAATTTTTTTTTCATTACTTTGCTTTAGTTCTTTTAGAATAAATGCGATAATTTCATTGAACGTGATGGTTATTAGTTTGTATGTGTCCATGCCCAGACAGCTGATCTTCATAATTTGTGGAGTCTATTTGTGAATTCACCTACTTGCTAAAATTCATTTGTAAACTGAAAATTGGTATTCTTGGTGCTTCTGTGGTCATTCCCAGACATGTACAGAGAAGCAAAAAAATTTTAGTTGCCTGCTGCTCACATTCCCTCTTGAGGTCAGACAAGGAAATACTCTGTCTTGTTTGAGCTTTCATGCTGTAAACAAGTGTCCTTTTCATGGTCTATTTAGTGCCACGTTTTTTGCATTTTTGTGCTTTCTGTTGGTGATTTCACTCTCTAAAATGGCCTCTAGCACGAGTACTGGAGTGCTGACTTGCTGACTGGTGTCCCGAGTACAAACAGTCCATGATGTGCTTCACAGAGAAAATACATTGATTAGATAAGTTTCTCTCAGTCATGAGTTATAGGTCTTTTGGCCTGGGTTCAATGTTAATGAATCGATAATACATATTAAATAAGGTGTCTTTCAACAGAAAATACACATAAAGCAAAGTTATGTATTGATCCGTTGATGAAAACGTTGTGATCAGAAGTTCACAAGGAACCTAACTCCTATTCCTCCTCGGAGATGAGGTCTGCTAAGCCAGTGTTCATGGCAACTGTGTAGAATAGAACTGTAAGAATCAAGTGTATAATTAAGTTTGAGTTTCAAAATTTTATCGTTACTCAAGTGTAAATAGAGCATACGTAAAATAATTTATCAAGCTAATAAATTAATGAAAAAACAGAAAGATATTCAATAGAAAATTTAAGAAATTGGGATTTTTAATAGCCAGTCAAAAGATAATAGATAAAAAGTGGGTTCATATCTTACAAGACAATAAACCATAACCTTTGGAGTGAGTAGTCTTTTCTACCAGAGAGAAGTTTCTGCATCTCTGCAGGACAAAAATCTACAAGTTATCATTTAAATTCACTAGGTCTGGGATCCTCAATCAATGGTGACTCAGTATTTATATATGTAATAAAAGGCATATTTCTGAAGCACATATACACTTCAATCTGACAGTGTCTTAGCCTGGAAAAAAAAATCTTTTACCTAGAGAAAGTTTGGTTTTGAATGAAGTCTACAGTTTTGTAACCTATATGACTTAATACTATCAAAAGACAATTCATCTTTCTCTCTAACAATTATATGCATAACTTATTGAAAAATCTAGAATTTAGGATCATGTCCAAAGCAGAGAAAATCCTAGCTGAGTTTCATGCATGCAGTTCTATTTGCATACCTTATTTTGAAGTAAACTTTTTCCTTAGTCAACACCATTATATTGTTAAATACAACTAGGTGAAAGTAAAATGAAGAGCCTAGATAAATTGTCCAAGTTAAGACCAATAATTTTAAAACTACTACATAATGGGAGAATGTCTAGAAATATCCCTGGGTTTATTTTTCTTCTCAGTGATTTAGTTTTATTGTCATCCCAGTTTTTCTATCACTAAAAGTAGTCTGTGAGATTGAGATGGATTATCCCAGAGAGGAGAACAAACAAAATGGTAAAAATAACATAGTCCTTGGCTTTGAGTTTCTAATGAGCATTTTAAAAAATAAAATGAATAGTGGATTATAGTGATGAAAGCCAGGCTTTTAAGAGATAAGGAAATATTTTGTGAGAATGCCCAAGGTATGTGTGGGAGGGGGGAGGTGTGGTTACTTATCAACATATCAGAGGCAAACATTATTGGATGAATTATGTAGTAAATTAACAGGGAAGGAGAAAAAAGAAAAGATGAGAAGGACAAAAGGTTAGATGAAGGGTCCTCATTCCTCTGGACCCCCACTTCTCAACCTTAGACTGATAATGGTGAAAATGGTAGTAAAATCATCCGAATATGGGAACCCTAGATGCAGCCTAGAAGGATCATACACAACTTGGAGAACTCCTATGTGTCCAATGTGGTGCCTTTGCTAAAGAACAGAAATAACCGAGGGAGGTGCCCAGGTAGATGGCCTGAGTCAGAATCTCCCATTTCACATGCCTAGTTCAACAACATAAGAAATCCCTAAGCACTGAATTCTGCAAGAACTGATGGTGCTGCCTCATGGGGTGGGGGTGGGAGGGGAGGAGACCACAGAGAGAAGCAAGAGAAGAGGAAAAGCAAGAACTGGATGTCTGAGCCAACTTCAAAGGTTTGCAGTGCCAGGGAGAGTCAAATTAGGGACTGATTAAGTAAAGGAGATCCAGTTGACCATGGCAAGCATGTAAGTCACTGGTAGAACATGCAAGGATCTGAGGTACAGCATGTTTCCTATACCACCCCATCAACCCCTAGGGGATATGCTGTCTTCTCCTTTGTCTGAAGAGGTAGAAGCAGAAGAGAAAATCCTTGAGTAATCACCTGAAAGAGACTATTTTAAGCTAGACAAAAATAGAAGGAGAGTTCATCGAGAACTGGAATAGCTTTCCTTACTCAGGGGAGTGGGACTCTTAAAGAAGGTTAATCAGAAATACAGCAAGTTTTGGAGAATTTTGCAAATTTCAATAGAATCCAATAGAGGGTGCATGGGGTTCCCAATTCAGTTAGAACTATTTACTCAAGCAAAAATTTAGTATCACCAAACAGTTGGTAATAAGAAAAATAATGTTTTTTTTTCAATTTCCCAGTTTTTTTCCCTAATTTTCTATTTTGAGAGAGAAAGAGCACACACTGGAGCAAGTGGGGGAGGAGCAGAGGGAAAGGGAAAGACATTCTTAAGTAGGCTTCATGCCCAGTGTGGAGCCAGAGGAGGGGCTAGATCTCAAGAAGGTGAGGTCATGACCTGAGCCAAAATCAAGAGTCAGACACTTACTTGACTGAGCCACCCAGTCACTCTTCCATTTCCCAATATTGTATAACTTTAGTTATTTGAAGGTTAGTCCAAAAAGCCCTTCACTGTGATCCCAGAGAAACCAGTGAATTATACCATGAATGAAACTATATTTTGAAGAGATTTACAGTGCATTCCAAGCCTGTGGGGGGACTGTCCCCACAGCAAAGTGACAGGGATATGAGGAGAAAAAGTTACAATAGCTAGTGGTATATTGCATAAATAAATAAATAAATAAGATCTTTTTATTATGCTGTTTTGTGCAGGATGTGACTGTTCTGTTTGACATAAAACTATACCATGTGAACAAAAATTCAAAAGAAGTTGGGTATCATAGGAATTAAATAGTAGGATATTGACTAATTCATTCCTTCAACCACAGCACCAAGACATTTTTCAAGAAAACATTTGGAGGAATAGAAACAGCTTCTGTATAAGCAATTTGATCAGAATTCCTCAATTCCTGGTGTGTAATACCATACTCTTCCCGGTGCTCCTCAGTTCCCTTGGCATCCCACCTAAACTATGTCACTTTCAGCCAGGGTAAAATACAGACGCTATAAATGAACAAATGATTAAAGAAAACAGAGTTAACAAAAATCCTTTATTCATACAATTTTTTATATGATTGGCTATATATTACAACACATTTTAACTAAACCACTGACGTATCATAATGCCTTTCAGTGTAGGAGGAGAACACGATTCATTTAAATAACAAATTATAAATCATTTGTAACTTATAAATTTTATGAAAAGTGTATTACATTCTGACTGACATGACAAAATTAATCATAACAATTTAAAAATGGCAAGTCTGAAGAAATTTTGCATTGGATTAGCCTCCTTTTGATCCTCTTCATCAGAATTAAAAGTGTGTTGGCCGGTCATCATTTTGAATTCACAAAGAAAGACAAGATCTCTCTCTGTTTTTGTCCTTGATTTGGTAAGCCTTATGAGCAATTGCCAATAAAGAATCACTTTACCACAGTGGTAGCCACATGTACACTGTGTGTTTTGGGTAAGAAAAATCCACACATAGTACCTTGAGAATATTATAAATAATAAATGTACTTTGCTCAAGTTGGACTCTCCTTTCAGTCACCACTGAGCTTGTTGAAAGAATTGTATACATTCTTAGCCTCCGCTTCATCTCTCACTGATAACTGAACTCACTTCAATGTGCTTCTGTTCCATCGCATTGAAGAGGGTTTCTCTAACGTTACCTGTGAGCTTGCAATTCCCAATTCTACTGAATATTTTTCAGGCTTCTCTTATGATATCTGTCCGGGATCTGTACAGATCCAGAATCTTTAATGAGTCTCATATAATTTTTCAGAAACATGAAGTGTTATAATCTGTCTCCAAATACACAAGATATACTAGCAAACATTAATAAAAATTTTCTTTAAGGAAACCCATTTTTCATGAACTCAGATCACGACTATATCATGCCCTCTGGATAAGTCACATTCCTTATGTTGCTCATCCAGAAATTATTGTTAGGATTCAGAGAATGAGAAGTCATCTTGTTCCTGAGGAATAAGAGAGACTCAGATACTAATAAAATCTCAAATGAGCTGCATAAACTTTGGTAAATTACTCAATATCTATTAATCTATGTCTTCATTTTAAAAATGAACATTAATAACAATGAGTGTACTGGGGATTGCCTCTCTACCTGTATTCTATCTTTTAATTCTCAAAAAAAAAAATCTGTAAGTAACATGCCATTAAAATTTCTCTTTCTTATGTGTAGAAAGTCAAGTTTAACAATTTTGAAGGAGTGCTGTAGGTCACACAGCTAGAAAGTGGGGCAACAGAGATTCCAACTCTTGCTTATTCACTCAAAAGCTTTCCACCTCTGGGGCTCCTGGGTGGCTCAGTCAGTTAAGCTTCCGACTTCTACTCAGGTCATGATCTCACGGTTTGTGGGTCCAAGCCCCGCATCGGGCTCTGTGCTGAAGGCTAGCTCAGAGCCTGGAGCCTGCTTCGGATTCTGTCTCCCTCTCTCTCTGACCCTCCTCTGCTCACGTTGTCTCTCTCTCTCTCTCAGAAATAAATAAAACCTAAAAAAAAAAACCTTTCCACCTCACAGCAATGTCCTGGTATGAACATGCCTTGTATCACACCCAACATATAGTTGTCGCTCCTAAAATAATATCTGAAACAATGAAACTGTTGAATAATACTTCAAAATGTAAATATTCCTGAATATATGCTCTATCTATGCAGAGATATTGGGAAAAAATATGTGCTAGCTAAGAATGAAAATTTGAGCAAACTACTTTTTTGCTTAAGAAGAGGGAGTGGGAGTGCATGCAGGCAGCGAGCACAAAGTGAATATAGGCATATTCACAAATGGATTAAAATGCACAGATAAAGACACAAAAGTGAAATGAAAGGAAAATGGCATCCAGGAGGACAAGGAAACTCAAAGAATCTCCCAGTGTGACTCAGTTTGAAATAGCTTCAAAAGTTTCAGTCAGCTTGAATACACAGGCCAGCTAAGGGTGAGCTGTTGCTCTGGAATAATTATTTCCACTCTTCCTTTTCTGATGTATAAACCAAAATAGTGACAGGATGTCTCTGTCTTTATGAGATGAATGTCAGTATTTTTTGGTCTTCTTACATTTTTACAGTAATTATATCTTAAAAATAAGCCTATTTGTGGAACAAACACAAAAGAAATAAATTCCTTTACAATAAAATTATTGTAGCATTAAATATGCATTCTGTTTGGTTATAAAATACTTGCGATAAGCATGATAAATTTTCCAGTTCATAGCATTTATTTTTCTTAAATCTTCCCACATAAGTTATATAGATTTTGCTTCAGAAAGCACAAGATAAATAAGATAATTTGCCATTGGATCCCATGAATAAGTGAAAGAATGTTGCCTTCCGGGACAGGCTAAATGAACTAAATACATTTGAGATCACGACAGTGAATTAAAAACATGCTAAGTAATGTTATTAGTTATTATAGGAATTAACAAGAATCAAATTTTCAAAAACAGAATTGACATGACTTTGCTGTACTCATTATTATATAAATCCGGTGACGTAATATTCCTTATTGAAAATTAGTCCTCAAAAGCTGATGTTTCTTTTGTGCTGTCAACTTTTGAATTCTGATTTTATCTCCTGAGCCTTCTTTCCTGTCTTCTGTTGTCTCCACAGAATTCTGACCCAGAGACCCTCCAAAGACGGATTCATTCATCTAGTTCTGGTCTTTTCCACTACTTACGTTGAGGATTCTTTGCTCTAAGCAAAAATCGTAATTCATATTCTCTATAGTTTTACCTTTATACACAATGGTGCAGAAATAAAAATAAATATAAGTAACACTGTAAGAATAATAAAAGTAAATTTAAAAGTGGCAATTGAAGGGGCGCCTGGGTGGCTTAGTCGGTCAAGCGTCCGACTTTCACTTAGGTCACGATCTCACGGTTCGTGGGTTCGAGCCCCGCGTCGGACTCTGTGCTGACTGCCGGCTCAGAGCCTGGAGCCTGTTTCAGAGTCTGTCACTCCCTCTCTCTCTGACCCTCCCCTGCTCACGCTGTCTCTCTCTCTCTCTCTCCAAGAAATAAATAAAACATTTAAAAAAAATTAAAAAAATAAAATAAAAGTGGCAATTGAACTAAAACATTAAAAATTAAGTGCAGCACAACTTAAATCAGAAAACAAACCTGCACATATACAAGAGTCGGGAATAAGAAGGATAATGCAACTGCAGAATCTCTGAAAATCATAAATAATGAAATAATGTAAAAAGTCCTGAGAAAATAAGTGAACTTCTAGCTAAACATAAACCTTTGAAATTGATCCAAGAAAAGTGAAGCTTTCAAAATTCTATAATGATAGAAGGGAAAATAAATTCTCAGAAAATGATTAACAAATTCACAAAGCCCAAAGGTTTTAAGAGATTTATTTCTTAAAAACTAAGGAAAATATGATTCTCATGCTATGTAAATTGTTTAAAAACATAAGAAAGGTGGAAAGCTACCAAATGTATTTAATGAAGCCAACATAACATTAATAAATGGTCTTGACCAAGAAGCAGAATAAGGAAACTTGTAGACTGTCTGTTGGGGACCCGTGGGAGAGTTATCAGTAAGTGCCAGGTATTAATTGGGGAAACATCTGTGAAAAAGAAGAGGGAGCAGGGATAGACAGGAAACTCTTTAGCCTCGGATGCCTGTATTATTCATGTAGGAGACAGGGATCTGAAAAAGATTGAGGGAAAAGATTTCAGAGTAGTGTGAGCCCAAGAATGTTCTGTCTGGTTCCATCGGAAGCTCCAACATGAAGAATGCCTGTGGAAGACTCTGAAATTGGGTTGAGATGGTCAGAGGCTAGTAATCCTAGTATCCACAGTCACTGACTGGAGCTGCCCAAAAGAATGTGGCTTTGGTGTGAATGCTGCAGGGAAAACAGAGGCACTGCCATTGAAGGCTGACAGCGATGGTCCTCCTTGCGCATAAATTCTCTCTTGATAGAACATCTGCTGTATGTAACGTGTGCCATGAAACTGCCGCATAGACCTATATTGTGAATGAACACAAATGCTAAAAGTCTAAATAGAACACTAGAAAAATGTAGCGGCATTACAATCAAAGAATAATATGTTATGGTTAAATAATATTTATTAAAAGGATACAAGTAACCTCTAAAGAATATACATATGGAGATTCATGTGACTGGCCTTTGAGTATCAAACCCTAGGTGTTACAATTTCATGGGCAGTATAAATGGAAATTTAGTCCAGAGCTGCATAGGCAAACATTTCAAATGTCAGAATCTGATTTCTTATTGAGCTATTTCTTATTTTGGCAATACTATATGGTATGTTTCAATATCTGTAGTTTTTTTTAAAATTTTACTATATTTAAGGATTTTTATTCACCACATCAAGTGACCCAATACTCTGTAATCTAACACTTGATTTTATGTCACCATCATCAAAGGCACTTAAATATTTGACATCTGTTCTCTGATGAGAGTTGGTAAAATGAGTATAGAACACACGATTAACATTGCAAAATATTATTTCAGTAAACACTCAGCACCATACTTACTGGTGGAACATTAGGAGATTTCTCATTAAACAAGTTATGAAAAATAAATGCTATTTCAAATTCAATTATTATTAAACTGTGTCATATAAATAATAGCAACTGCAATAATAATGTAGAAGACAAAACTATCATTATGTTTACATGATATTTTCTTACAGTGGAAAACCTAACAGGATCAGCCAAAAGCCATTACAATTAATAAAAGAAAATTGTATAATGGCTATTTATAAAAAAATATTAAAACTAGGAGTTTGTAAATCTTAACTGGTAATTGACTTGAAAAAGTCCTGACCCGTAATAGATGCATAGATTATATTACTTATAGGAAATATTTCAACAAGAAACTTTTTAAGAACAGAGAGAAGGTAATCAAAAACTTTCTTGCAATGAAAAGAAAGATGAACGAAAGGAAAGACACTTTGTTGCTGGATGAGAAGACTAAATATTGTCAAGATCTTTTTCTTCAAATAACCTACAAATAAATTTTTGAAATGGAAATTGGTCAATTTAGCCAAAATTGTCCTAAAATTCACTGCAAATGGTATTTATGCATAAATAGCTAAGAAAATATTAAAATGGTTGATATGCCTTTCCCTGACATATTGTAGCAGGTGTTAAAATGCTATAAATTTAAAAATATTATATTTTACCAATATTATTAATACCTTATAAATATGAGATGCAAATCTGTCAGGAGAATATAATTTACTTTTGTTTTGATTTTTGATTCAGTTCTTCAAATTAGCAAATATGTAAAGTTTGCACAATTAATTATAATAATCTTACAAAGTTAATTATATCCATTTATATCAAAAGTTAAATTTTGGACAAAATAAATTTAGAAAGTATAGAACAATGTTTAAAATCAGTGTGAGAACTGTCTACTGAAAAAACTGTAAGGGCTAAAAATTTTACACTTAAAAGTTGAAGCTTCAGAAAATATCAAAATAAATTATGAAGTCAAATAACCTTGGACAATACTCAGGAAAATGGCAGAAAGGTGGTTAATAGTCATGATATATGACTAGCTCTTATGAATCAATAAAACTAAAGCATCTCAACTGACAATAGACAATGGGTGTTAATAGGCAAGACCAAAAAGAAAAGAAATTAGCAACAAACATTATTTAAATACATTAAAGAGAAACATCATTTTATGTATGACATTGTCCAAAGAGCTATTTAAAGTTTAATTCTTTGTGTTGTTTAGGATGCAAAACGGCAGGTACTACACACATTGATGTGCATGTATATCTCATAAATTTTTTTTTTTGCATTATATGAACTGAAGAGTATATTTATACCCTTTGTTATAGTGATTTTTTTGGAAAATATTTAAAGATACATAGAAGGGTACATAAAATACATAAAAGAACATTAATGATATGCTGTTGCTTTAGAAAGTCTTACAGCAACTTGAGCTTAGCAGTTGGAAATCAACTAAATAAATAATTTAAGTTGCAAATATGATTGATTATTATGGACACAAACTATGATATGAAAAAATGTTTAATGAAGTGGAAAATTATTAAAATTTATGACTGGTTAAAAAGTTACAAAATATTGTTGCAAAAGAATTGTTCGGAGCAATGACTAAAGGCAAAAATGTCAAATATAGAATTATTTGTAACATAAATAAGAGCAGAATTGGACAAACACACAACAGAGAACAACAATTTGATAGTAGCAATAATGGATATAAATCTCTGAAAAACTTACCAAACCAAACCCAACCCAACAAACAAACAAACAAACAAACAAACCCTGTTAATGTCATAGCATGAAAGGAACTAATATCAATAATCCTATGATCTTACCATGTTTCCATTATAACTCAAAGAATTTTGTTTGTTTGATCTTGCCTACCTTATGGAAAGAGAGGCTCCCCAAACTTTAAAGATTTGATTCACACACTAAAACTCCACGGCAGGTGAAAGCAAAGATTGATAAGCAAGAAACTAAAAGTAAAGTTTGAAAGTTGGAAATAACCTATTGGATGTAATTTGGGGACTAGTAGCTCTGAAAAGAGAGGGATTTGAAAAGTAGGTCAGATTTAGTAATGAGAAGAGTATTCCTGACCCAAGTCCATTAAGCATCTCTCCTTCTGCAGAAACCAGTGGGAATCTGGGTTCTTTTGCGTGGGGTTGTTTTATAGTTCAGGAGACACAAACAGAGCCAGAAGACAGGGCGACGAAGATATAAGAATGGCAAGTGGGACTGACAAAGCAAGGTTACTGTCAAAGATAGAGAAGATGACATAAAAAACAGAGATGGATGGCTGGTACTTAACATTGATCATCACACATGTTCCCTGCTATCACATTGAAATTCCATTACATGTATTTTCTCTCTACTCTTTTCTTCAGAAAGTAAATTGAGATGATTGAATGCTGTTGACTCACCTGCCAAATAATCCCCACACCATTTCAACTCTGTCGTGATAAATACAAGTCTTTCACTCAAGTCATCTAGAAAGACATTATATTCCTTTTTATTTCTGTTTGTTTATATCTTATCGGAAAACATAACGTTTCCTTATTTTCCCTAATATTTCTGTCTGTATAATTGTTTCAAATCTAAAATGTTTGTTATCCTGTACCACAACTTATTCTTTTTCTGTTTGTAGGTAAGCCTCTTTTAGAGTCTTTAGTGAGATGTGAAAGCGTAATAAACTGCATGGATATACACAGAGAAAATAAATTTTCAAATGCTTATTTCTTATAAATTTTTGTTTTCATAAATGTTTTTCACAACAGAGCCAACTTTTCTGAGAATAGAAAAGCAAATCAGGAATCCTCTGATAATGTTAAGAAAATGCATGTATGTCATATAAACCATATAAAGACCGTGCCCAGGAATAGATCAGTATCCTGGGACCTCCTTATTCTTTTGGTGTAAAATTGATGGAAGATTAACCCCAGATAGGAGAGAAGGCTGAGCACCACCCCCAAGCACTTTCTAGCAGGCAGGTGAAAACAACACGGAAAACGTTTACAAGTTCTTAATTGTGTGTGGCAACAGGTAGCATACGACACTCTAGATGAGTCTTTTGCGAATTGGATGGATGAAAATGATGAGTACGACCTTCTAGGATGTGGGCTTTTGGTCCAGGGCTATAGATGGCTCAAGAAATTCCCATTCGTTATGTTCTAAGTCCATTGATGATACTTCTATTTTTACAAATTACTAAGACCTAAGCAGCAAAATAGGCTAAGAGTCATGTAGATCTTTGAGCTAATAAAAGCTATGTTTCAATGAATTCTATTATAATTTTAAAGTAGCTATGAAGCATACACAGTGCACTTCTCAGAGATTTTTTTCTCTCTCTCTTCTTCCTTTCCCCTTCTTGTTCTGCAACTCTCTTATTCTACCCTCACCCCCAAAGGACTTTGGTATCTATAACTTAGAATCCACTATGTTCTTTAAGAAATAACCTTGAAATTATGTAAGAAAGAAATTTGGTAAGAAAAAAATTCTCTGATCTCTGTTTGACAAAGAAATGGGAAAACCTATAAAAGTGTTATTTGGGGGCACTTATAAGTTCATTTTCTGTAAGAAAACTGGACAAGATTTTTATCAGTCTTCTCTATATATTAGAATTATTTTTAAAAAGAATTATTTATAGCCCTTGTTACATTGATCAAAACAGTAGGTGAGTAGCTTTCCTGAACTGTGGTTCTTTACTTTTTCTGTAGCAGCTATTAATATGTTCAAAACATGGAGAAAAACAGCTTGAATGTATACGGGCAAATATTGCTTACAACAGAAACTACCCCAAATCTCTTTGAAACACAAAGAAATCCTAAATACACCAACATATCACGGGAAAAATCCTTATTTGGCTTGCAGAGTAATCAGTTTTATCCCCAGAAAATAGGTCCAGTTTACTGACAGCTGTACGCTGAATAGTAAATTGACTCTAAAATATCATCTCTGCTATTGTTACGCTGTGGGCCCTGTTCAAGAATCATTGTCCAGCTGCTCCATGAAAGCCTGCAGAAAGATACACACACCCTGAAAGTAATCTATTTCCCAGTTCTTTGTGGCCCTGGAAGGGCACGGAATTTATGGGGACTTGTTAGAGAAGCCAGGCTAATAAAAACAGAAAGATACCCTAGTGTTCTTGGCAGTGCATTGTGCTTATACATGTAAAAGTGTTTAAGATTCTCTGTCCAAGATGATATTCTTGCCATCCAGTGAATGAAATTCTAGGAGAAGCTGGCCAATAATGTTCAACAGTGCCTTCTGTTTCGTGTGGCTAGGAATAATTAGGTCTGTCCAATGAAAAATGGCAGTTTACAACAAGTCCTGTTTCCTTATTATGGTTTTCTTTTGCTCTAAAAATGCAAATGTCTATGCAGTGTCAGTCATAAAGTTTCGAATAAGAACAGAGTGATAAGTATGGCATAATAGGATTAAGAGAACGTTAGAAATAAAAACATGTCTTTCTTATTTTTTAAAACCTTTGTAAGGCTATTTTCTAAAGCCCAATCTTCCATTAAACATGGAAGAAAAACCTGACATATAAATTACTGAAGTAATTACTTATTATGGCTGTTTTTGAAAACCTGAGAATTTTAAATAATCAAAACATCAAGAGTGTCTATGTCTTCAATAACTAAAGTCTGTTTGAAAACATATAACATGGTAGACATGAGTGTTAAAATTATTTCTATTCCTTACTTTGTATATTTTTTTAAAAATTTTTAAACTAATTTTTGAGAGAGAAAGAGAGAGTGAGTGGGGCAGAGAGAGGGATACAAAGGATCTGAAGCAGGATCTGTACTGACAGCAAACCAATGCAGGGCTTGAACTCACGGACCGTGAGATCATGACCGGAAATGAAGTCAGACGCTTAACTGACTGAGCCACCCAGGTGCCCTTCTGCTTTTGTAAGGTATGTACTTTTGTAATATCTAAGTAGAGGGAGATATTGAGCAGTGGATACTAGAAAAATCTAACCTGAAATACAGTATAATCAGATTGTATACAAATATTTTGCACAAATAATTTCTTCGTATTTACCAAAGTAGAATTAAAAGAAAAGAGAAAGGTAACATATTTGCTGGCCTCAAAAGTACAAACAGTGAAATCAAATAAATTTTCATAGGGTATTTTTCTAAAACCGTGTTGATGGCCTAGCCTCAGGCAGGTGACTATTAACAATGCACTTTGTTGCGCGAGCCATATTTCCAGTGCTCCGTAGCCTTGTGTGGCTGATGGCTATAGTATTGGACAAAACAGTTTATAGAACCTTTCTATTAGTCTGGAAACTACAGTTAGAGTGTTGTTCTAAAGAATACTGATTGGCATGTCTATGAACTTTTCATGTTCAGAGAATATTTTTATTATCTTGGCTTGGAAAGAATTAAAAGGATAGTTTTATTTACAGAAATATATAAGAATATATAGATTCTCAATATTTTTGTGGTATCTAATGGTCAAGCACTGTCTTGTCCTAAAACTCATTGGAACCTATTGATCAATAACTCTTTATTGAGTGCTATTATGTACCAGGCACTGTTGTAGATACAGGAAGACATGAAAGAACACACAAAATCCCTGCATTCAGGGATCTAACATTCACATTTTGCCTCAGTACCTTTCTGTAACTACCTAATACCAACCCTAAGTTTTAGGCGATATAACAAGAGTCCTATAACCTTTTCCCAGTATTATTTGTACTTTTAATAAAATTAGGTATGAACTATTAGTCAATGGAAAATTTAGATGGCATTTGGGTTTTAATAAGATCTTTTTTTCTCAACATGCATCTCCTTGCTTTATTTCTTGTACCTTCAAAGCATTTACTTTTGTTGATTTTTTTCTGATTTCCCACATAACGCAGTCTTTCTCAGAGACAAAAGCTTTCCATTTGCCAGAACTTGGATTTAAAAATATTTTGCCATAAATAATGAATTTAAAATCTGATAAAGCAGGCAGAAATACAAAAACAAATAAAAAAGCTGATAGTTGACTTCAGGAACATTTAAAAAGTTTCCAACTTGATCCTATTATTGTCTAAAATCTTCACTTCTTTTTTGTTTATATTAGTTAATAAATAAACACACAGCCCCATTTTTTAAAAAGACCTAGTGCCAATTTCTCCCTCAGTCTTTTTTTCTCTAAGCTTATTTTATCACCAGTTCCATTTTCCTGCCTTTACATTTATAACCCTATTCTTCACTAGAAAGGAATTTGGACAAGCAAACACATTTTGGCAGAAAAAAAATCACCAAAAGCTGTTAGTCATAAATATTCTTATAGTGTCATACTCCTATAACTCATACTGAAATCATAGAACTTGAATTACATGTGCAATTGTGTAGTGGGCACAATTCGTTTGCATGTGCACACATCTACACACACCCATGCACAAAGTTTAAATGTCTTTTAACTGTGGGCTTAAGTTACATAAGTCTGGCTATTCAGAGTTAATAGCAATATTCTATCTTTAGCCCATCCGCTAACATATAACAGCAGAGTTTGAAAACCACCCACCCACTGTGCAAAGACCAGAAGTAAAGTATATGGAATTTATTGATGGGCTTTTTACTACGAGCATGTTCAAATTGATTTTAAACATTGAGCAAATGGGGACTTAACTTTGAAACTGTTAAAACAAAATGTGGAAACTGTAGACTCTCTTCTAGAACGTCACTAATTTTGAATGTGCATTTTTAGTTCCAAGATAGGGTGATGAGCAGGAGCTCAAGGGAGTGTTAATGCCAGTATCAGATGAAATCCAGGACACATGCCAATGTACTAGTTCTAACAAGACTCAGTAAGTTTACAACTGTGTCCAGCTCTACACCAAGCAGTGGTGAAGTAGAGCTAGCTCACTCATCTTCATTGTCTAGCTAGTTAGAAAAAGACAAAGGACTCACAATAATGCAGTGTGAAAATTCTTCAAAAAGAAGTATTTATGAAGCAAGTAAGGGTCCAAAAGAGGTGGTGATTAATTGAATGATTTTTCATATGCACTTTTGACTAATAATTCCATTGATGTAAAATAATAGCTCGATGATTGTTGTATACTATCTGTAACAAATACTGAAAAAATGCTATTAGTTCTTTTTTTTTTTTTTGCTATTAGTTCTTATGACCAACATGATACTCTACACAAAACTCTCTCCGAAACTCTCAAATTCTGCCTTGAACTATCAGCAATAGCCAAATCATGGCAAGAGCCCAAATATCCATCCACTGGTGAATGGATAAAGATGTAGTGATACATATAAACATATGGAATATTACTTAGTGATTAAAAAGAATGAAGTCTTGCCATTTGCAACGTCATGGATGGAACTAGAGTGTTTTATGCTAAGTGAAATAAATCAATCAGAGAAAGACCAATTTCACAATTTCCCTCATATATGGAATTTAAGAAATAAAACAGATGAACATAAGGGAAGGGGAGGAAAAATAAAATAAGATAAAAATAGAGAGGGAGGCAAACCATAAGAGACACTTAAATACAGAGAAAAAACTGAGGGTTGATGGAGGGAAGTGGGGGGTGGGCTAAATGGGTAAAGGGAATTAAAGAAGGCACTTGCTGGGGTGAACACTGGATGTTATAAGTAAGTAATGAATCAGTAAATTCTAATCCGGAAACCAATCCTACACTATATGTTAACTAACATGAACTTGAATTAAAAAAAATAAAAATAAGTAAAATATTATTTAGCTTTGAATAAGAAGGGATTTTCAGATTATTCAGAAAATATAGTCATCTAACCATTAGACAACATGCCTTTAAGAGAACATTTTGAGATACATGGGATAATATATTTTTAGATAAAAAAAAAGTCTGGGACATTTTTTTCCAGCAGACTTTACTGGTATGAAACTACAAAAATAATGTTTAATGTTTATATGGTACATATAAAAATAATGAATGGGCTAGATGACAGGAATTTTACTTATAGCAGTTTCCTCTTTTTGTCTTTAATTCGAGCACAGCACCAAACATATGATAGATAATTTAAATTTATTTTTGAACACTTAAATAAAGGAGTGGATATATTTAAACATGTAGGTGTTTATAGTGTGGGAATAACACTTTTATTCCTGATCACCCATGCATGCCAATGCTCTAGGAATGGAACTCAGCCAAAAGAAGCCTTGGAAGAATTTGTTTCATGTGCAGTTATACCCATTCAGTTCCATGGGTACTAGGAAATCTGCTGAATAATAGAGAGATCCCTATATCTAAGGTGTCTAGAAGAAAAAAGGAAAAGTAAGTATATTAGACATTGTTTTTGGATCCTTTTCCAGTTGCCAATGTCAGGAGAATGAAATGTTCTTGAAGCCAATCTCTTTCTAGTATCATGTAGCAGAAAATAAGCTAGACTCCAAGGGTACAACAAATATAGGACTGGATAATCCAATTCAAGACAATCTCCTATGAAAGATTAAGACATAATTTTTCCATCATGAAATCAATGATCCAGAACATGAAATAAAGTCACTGCATTCAACCTCTGTGAAGTCCTTTTCTTGATTCCAGGACAAAGTCAGTTTTCTTAATTTGTTGAGGCATTCAATGCTTCAAACATAGCTCAAATTGAGTACTCAAAGAGTGAGTTACCAGCATAATCTCAAGACTGGGATTGCTTACTTTGTATATGAATCCTGTTCTACTTCCACTTTAAATTCTAATAATATTTCTGACACAGAATTGGTGATCCAAAAGGAAAATATAATAAATAGACAATAGATAGATGATAGATAGATAGATAGATAATTAGAGAGATAGATATTGATAGATAGATAGATAGATGATAGATTAATTGAATGAATAATGGTCATACAAAGTTATCTGAAGATTAATTGCTAGATGAGAGACTATTACATCCATAAAACTGACTTGCTGTATAAATGATGAAGTATGTAGTAATGTACCTTTCTTATAATTACTAGTCTCTATAATATTTTGAAAGTATGCTTACATGCTACATGATAAGTTTTTCCCTTTAGAAATATGTATGACAGACCAAATGAAATAAATCAACAGACTTGGGCTGGTCCAACAGCCTAAATTCCTTACTTATTACTGAAGTTGGTGGTTTGTGGAATGGGGTATGTGTGTTTGTGAATGTATGTGTGTCTTTTTGAGACCCTAATTTTGTAACCACAAACTCACTCACCCATAATCAAAGAGTGATATTTCAAATACAGTAATTTATGTTACATAGTCCATTAATTACATTAGTTTTCTGCATATATCCAGATGTGCACATAAACATTCACTGGAGAATATACAATGTTTCTGCTCCAAAACAGTTCACAGCAAAGCAAATATAGGCATCCATTCTCCCTGGGGATAGGTGGTCTAACATCAATTTAAATAGATGTGGGCTGAAATTTTAGGTTTGGTTTAAAACTTAAGCTTTCACAATCTTAGCCTTATATTGGACCTTGGTTCACTGTTCCTGGGGAGATTTTAATGGTATCTCAATCTCCTAAACAGTGTGCAGTACATTCTGCTTTTCACATTACCCTTCCTAATGTGTCCTTGAAATACCTGGGGTCCTGGGGATTGTTTGACCACAATGCACAAGTCTTGTATTATGTTGCTGGAAGAATACTTAGAAGCACTGGCAATAAAAATGACAGTATTTAGTTATTAGTAATTTATTTAATATCAAAAATCTGAAATGTTCTGACATGAGTGTCCAAATGGCCACGAGCAATTTGATTTCAAACATTTTAAGATTATCCTCGTCTTATGACTTCATCTTTATCTGAGAGGCATAGAAACTAATCCTGTGCAGTATAAGCAATTATGACTTTTAGAAGGTGCTATTCCTTGAGTCTTGGTTCTGTCTTCCTTTGTGTTAGACTCATTACTGGTGGCTGCCTTTCAGCTCTAAAGAATGATAGCTGACAAAAGTTCTCATAAATCTAGCATCTGCTCTTTAATTTGTCTTTGTAGAAATATAATATTTTCTCTGTGGAGATGTCACACTTCTTATTTGGGAGAGCATATTTATTAAATACAAAACACTGAAAAGTATTCATAAGCACTGGTTTTAAAACAATGAAATCTGTATAGTCTTGCTACCCCCTTTACTTAACACTATTAGCTTCTCTGTTGTAACACACAAATAAATAAGAGAGAAAATTTTGACCAAGTATGAATCCATTTAAAATTCATAGATTTTGAGTTTCATTCTTTTGTGGTTCCCATTTGGCTACCTAATGCCAAAATGCACCTCCTTAGAACAAGGGGAGAAGGGGACTTATTAAAAATAATCTCACAAACGTTCTTGGACACAGGATGACTTTCATGAACAACATTATGACAAGTTAAGTGCAAATGAATCAGAACATATGGATTAAATTTCCCTTGAAGTGTACATGGTTTTGTAAATTATGAGAAAAAAGGGAATGGGAAAATGCAGTTTTAACTTTGCCAAACCCAAGACATTTGAACAATTGTTCAAGAGAGCATGCCAAACCCATATTTTCCTCCTTTAAATCCACCTAATATAAGAAGAAACACTTTGAACTTATATAGCCAGTTCCTTCTCAAAGCCCTTTTGGAATTTCCTCACATCTTCCATATAGTAGCTTTGCAAACAAATTTTGGATTTATCATTGCAATTTTTACTTTCCACATGTGATTATAGAAAAAGTTGGAAAATTGTGTGCTTTATAGGTAAGGAAGAAGTAGTTGCTAGAACTCAAATTAAATGGGAGCTGATGAATTCCCCTTTTTACCAAACTCTATAAAAAAAATTCATCCTCAGCAACATCATGGATAAATGCTGTGATTACTATTGTGAATGGATTACACAGTCTCTAACTATTTGGAAGGCAATACCAGTATTACACCCAATATCTGACCAACTTTTTGGTAATCTGAACATTTATTTTTGTAACGAGCTTATTGTGTAATGAAAATGTGTTGATAAAAAATGAAATTCCAGATAAACCATAAGGAAAAAGTCAGAAGTGGCACCTATTGCAACATTTTGAGGTGTGAAATTCCATAGTTTTTCTTAAATATAATTATACAAAAATATTCTTATGACATAATGTAATAATATACATTATTATTGTCTATAATAATTATTATTCTAATTCATTTTAAACATACATAGTGTGTATAGATAACATATACACAGATTATCTAAATAAATTTTATAATTGTTATTAAAATTTGACCATACTACATACCTTATTTTCTAATATAAAATTTTCTCTAAACTTAATTTTAATTTTTATCTTTTTACTATAAGTAATTTTATCTCTTTTACTATGAACTCTCAGTTCGTTAGTTCAAGCCTTGTGTAGGGCTCTGTGCTGACAGCTTAGAGCCGGGAGTCTACTTCAGATTCTGTGCCGGTCTCTCTCTCTGTCTCTCCCCCACTCACAGTCTGTCTCTTTCTCATTCTCTCAAAAATAGAAATAAACATTAAAAATTTAGAAAAATGGCTATAAGAAAATTTTGAAGTTTGTACTCATAGAGCCTATAAACTTTTAACTGACCACTCTTCCCTCTGATAAACCCATTTCAGTTCAATATTCCTGTTGACCCCACAGGGGTAGCAAGCCTACCTCTGATTCCCTGCTAGCCTCCCCAGACTAACCATAATGTGGCACATAATAGAAACTCAGTGCATGCTTGCATGAATGAATCTTCCTGTTCTAGAGCCCCCTAAACACTGCTCTCTATCACTCTGATCTATTCAGCATTTTCTGGTCTTCATCAGAACTGAGCAAAACTCTATTCCTTCTTCCTTTATTCATTTCAATCTATGTATCAGTTCCACTGACAGTGTCCTTGGTTTACTTTTGTGGTCAATTTATTTGACCTGCTTTTTGCAATGAGCAGACATTTTTCATTACAAAACCCAACCAAAAAATGGACACTTTCTTTGTTTGAAATACTAAATAGGAATATTTATATTAACTTGGAAACTAGAGACACAAATTGAGTGAAGCCAGTAAGAGAAAGAGAGAGAAGATATATGTCCCTAGGGTAAAAATATGGATTCCTTTACATCTACTGTTACTCTCCTGAGAGTCATTAATGTATTATGTTCCACGGGCCCCAGCCATGCCATGTCCAACATCATTGGCATGAGATGACTCTAATACTTGACATTTTGTACTCTACCTTCTTCCTAGGCAGATGCAGCCACATTTCTTCTCATCCAAATCGTGTTCTTACAGCTCCAACTAGTCCCTGTATAAAGTAACAATACCAAACCTTTCCTTTTTTCCCCCAGCTAAAAGATTTTAAATAAGCACAGCTTTATATGCACCACAATTATTGCACATCATTATTTTACTTAGAAAGCATTTGTCAAAACATTCAGTCATTGTAATTACCATAAGCAATGCCATGTGTCCAGTACTGTGTGTTTTATTAATATATTACAAATGATTATTAAATGCTTTCCATGTACAAGGTACCATGCTGAATTTAACCCCATATCAGATGTGGCCAGTGCTGTCAAGTTCCTTGCATCTAGAAAAGGAGAAACAAAAAGTAAACCCTTAAAACCCAAGAGAGTATTATAGACAATATGACAAAGAAAACCTGGGAATTTATGAAAACAAACAGGAAAACACATGACTATGCTTGGACAGAAGGACAAAAGAAAACAAACAAACAAAACCCTGCAGAGCTGAGCTAAAGTTAGAAATTATGATAGACATAAAGGGACTTATTGTAAAAGTACTCAGAATGCAGAATCAATAGGACCTGGTGAGTAATTTGATGTTGGTATGGATGGAAGAAAGATCCTGGCATCTCTTTGTGATTTCAAGTTTGGGTGAAATTTATGCATCTGAGTTTATATATCATATATGTAATATATATATAATATATGTAATATATGATATATAAATGTATATATTTCAGTTTATATAATATATGTGAATATGCATTTAAAAATAGATTCATGTCCCATATATTATTTTCTAGTCTTTTTTTTGTTGTTGTTAGCATATCATGAACCTGTTTTCATCTCAGTTCATATGCCTCTATGACATTTTATCCAATACTGATATAGATTTCCATTGTATTCTGAGAATGTTCCTAGAGCTCAATTAGGTTGGGACCATAACTGTGGTGTCTTCTGCAGAGAAGCATAACTGTAGACTTTACAAATAATATCCTTCAGCAGTAGCATGCAGACTGAGAAGAGCTGAGGGCACAGTGTTAAACAATGAGGAGGACTCAGAGAGGCAGTGGTAGAGGAGAGAGAGCCTTAAAATTGTTGTCATGGCAGAAGATAAAGTCAAACATTGCTTTGAGATTAATGAAGTATCAAAATGGCTTCAATACTTTCAAGAAATAAGAAGATACCAAATTACTTTTGAAAAAGCATGTCTATTTGATAGAAGGGAGACTATCTAGATTACTGTTGGTTTAAAAGTAGATGAACTGTGAGGAAGTAGATTCAACAAATGTAAAACTTTCTCATGGAGATTGGCTTAAAGGGAAAGAGAACAACTGAGTGAGATTACAGAGGTCAGAAGAATGTACATAAAGGTGTGTTCTGTATATGCACACATGGCCCCTGGGGGCATGCATGAGTGACAAGATTGGAAAGGCTTTAATGTTTATGATCTGCGAGGAGATCAATGAGGGACTGAAAAAATATATATAAAAAAGGAAAAGCAGACAAGAAGAAGTATTGGATTCAAAGCAGTGGTGGAGACAGTATCTCTTGGAAAATACATTCTTCTGTTATAATGGCAAGAAAGGAGAACATTATGCACCAGGAGGTGAAAATTAGGAAGAATTTCATGGTGATGGTCTCTAGAATTATACACAAGTAAATGTAATGAGATACAGTGTTGGGAAAGGAAAACATCAAATGTAATAGGGTTAGTTAGAAAAAGGCTTCAATTTATTTTTGAAACTTAGTTAATTCTGTTCCACATTCATGAAGGTCTGTGGAAATAGTTAGCCAATGGAGACTGAAAAGAATCAGAATAAAACCATAGTGGAGAGCTGTAAAGGATAAGGCAGTTAAGTATCATGGAGTTCTCCCCTTACCTTAGCAAATAAATATTTTCACATTTGCCAGTTTATCTTTCTCCCAAATCTTGAGAACTAAACCACCCGATGTACTCAGACCTGATGCCTCACTCTCCTTTTAAGCACCTTACACTAACAATTATGCTCCTTTCTTTTTAAAGTTGTTTTTTTTTTTTTAATTCTAATTTCATTTCAAATAAAACTACTTGGCTCTATTTTCAAATCCTCAACTTTCTCTTGCTTCCCAGACTCTTGACCCTTGAAATTATACTTAGAGACTGAACTTTCTCAGTAGCCATTTCTCTTAATATCAACTATCTTGCTTCTATCCCCATCTCTGCATGAGAACTGCTCTTTGAAAGGTTAGTTGCAACTTGTTGAGAAGCACTGTGGCCTTTTCTCAGTTTTATTCTCCATAACTTCTCTGAAACATTTAAACTTGTGGATATCCCATAAGACAGATATGCAAACCTTGCTTTTAACTTCTTCCCTTCTGTAGGATATATTTAAAACTTGCAATAATGTTTTCTGGGTTCCCCAATAAACACATCTTCTGAACCAAAATTGGGACTTTTATATCTATTGGTAGAATTGAAAATTATAGTATTTTATCTATGTGAAGTCTTTAATGACATATCATTAAATTATGTAGTTAAATTATACATTAAGTTATGCAGTCTTTTTTTTTTTTTTTTTTAACAAATATGTTTCAGCAACTGGGGGCTGTCCCGGAATATCCTATAGGTGTTCAGCTACAAAATTGCAAAATCAATTATGGAATTACCTTTTAAATTCTGTTCGAGGACAACCACATTAATTCGCAATGTTATTAAGAAATTCAATAACTTAATTTAGGATGTCTCTCTGATTTCTTAATAAAATGTTGTTAAAATACAAAAAAGTCCTAAAATATCCTAGTCAAATGTGATCTTCATAATAAACTTTTAAAAAGGTAAAGTTTTAAGAATAACTTTTTAAAGTCCCATAAATATTCATTTTTGGTCTTGAAAGTGTTCCATTTTTCTGTTTTAACCATCAACTCTCCTGACTTTAAACACGTATTATCTGCAGCCTTGGTATGTGCCAGACACCATGGTAAGAGCTGAGAACATGAGAGTGAACAAAAAAGACACAGCCCCTGCCATTGTGGGGTTCACAGTCTGGTGAGGTGAGGTAATTTTTAGTCAAATCAGTACACAAATAAAGACAAATTTACCACTGAAATATGTTTGCAGAAGGAGAAGGAGAAGGAGAAGGAGAAGAAGAAGAAGAAGAAGGAGAAGAAGAAGAAGAAGAAGAGGAGGAGGAAGAAGAAGAAGAGGAGGAAGAAGAAGAAGGAGGAGGAGAAGGGCATAAATCTGTGAGATTTGAAGATGAGGAAAGATTTCCCTGAGGAAGTGATGTTTGAGTTGAGATCTGAAAGAACCCCAGGACAGAAGACAGGTGTGGGACAGAGCTGGAGAGACAGGACAAGATCATTACAGGAAGTGAGGGCTGCATGCAAAGGTAGTAGGACAGAGGACAGCTGGGTCTGTGTAAGGACGTGAGTCTGTTTAGAATTGAGCTGTAAGGGAGGACTGAGGGCGGGGAAGTGCTGGAGTTGGGGCAGGAGGCTCCTGTTCACCAGTTCATTCTAAATCATTAGAACTATGCCTAACAGGAAGATGGTTGATAAATATTTGAAGAGTGAATAAATAGATAATTCTTTTAAAAGTTGAAAAAATACCACTTTGGGGACTAAGCAGGAGAAGAGACAGCTCCCCATGATTTCTAACAAGATTGGCATTTGAGAGATATTTGAGCCTGCAGTGAAAACAGAAAGAGAACAGCTATACATTAAAATTAAGGCATGCCCACAACAAAGGGACTTTACCACTGTGCGGAATCAAAGGACCAAGAGACAAAGACAAAATTTACTCCTTTTAAGTTCACACACAAACTGGAGGCATATGCATGATAGAGATGTTGCCAGAGTCTAGGATCCAGTATTAATGATTTAACTCTATGCTGCTTATTCACTGGCCAATCATGTAGGCAAACACTCGATTTGTGATTTAATAACTTAAAATCAATATTCCTGAACACTTTACCCTCAACTTCACTTCACAAATTACTCTTTTATTCAGATGCCTTCTCCTTTACCACATGGTAGAGGTTTCTGTAATATAACCAGATATTTATTTTTTAAATATTTCTTTTATCTCACAATCAAATTTTAGAACTGTATAACATTCTCCTGCATTCAGGAGTGACTTATGAAATATTTTTGTTAGTCTAGGGCAAGACCTTTGATATCAACAGCTATTGAGTGAGGTATAACACAGAGGAGTTTTAGCTCCTCTTTAATGAAACTCTTTAATGGTGGGTACATGTCATTAGGCATTTCTCCAAATATAGAGAATGAACAAAACAAAAAGTGAACCTTAAGGTAAGCAATGGGTTTTGGGTGATTGATGTGTGTCAACAAATACTCTGGGGTTGGGGTATTGTTGGTAATAGGAGAAGCTATGCATATGTGAAGGCAGAGAGTCTATGAAAAATCTCAGTACTTTCTGCTCAATTTTGTTGTGAACCTAAAACTACTCTAAAGACTTAAATAGTCTTTAAAAACAAAACAAAGTAATTACACTAGCCATGTTAACATTTGACAAAATAGAATTAAGACCCAAGGAATAATGAAAAAGACACCAACCCCCCCATACCAAAAAGCTATTGACCATAATCTTCATCTGTTCATTTAGTTTAATAATCAATGGCATATTTTGTACCTCTTTTTTGTAAATTCAAAAAGGAAAAATAACTTTTCTCTATTCAATTTACAGGCAATATTCCAAGTTAAGAGCTGTGGAAAACTAACATGAAAACTAGTACATGTCTTTGGAATGCCAATTGCTATTTTTATTTCTAACTAATTTAATTCTCAATTGAAAAGCTAAAATCTACTAGAGTTGTCTTCATAATTTTCTGTTCCAAATGGACCACTGCTCTTCATTTCTTGTCTTTTTTAAATGATTTTTTAATGTTTATTTATTTTTGAGAGAGACAGAGAGAATGTGAGCAGGGGAGAGACAGAGAGATAGAGGGAGACACAGAATCTGAAGCAGGCTCCAGGCTCTGAGCCATGAGCACAGAGTCTGACGCAGGGCTGGAATCCACAAACCAGGAGATCATGATCTGAGCTGAAGTCAGAAGCTCGACCAGCTGAGCCACCCAAGTACCTTTCTTTGTTTCTTTTCTAAATCAAATTTTATTACTGCCTATTAAGTTTTGTTTAGTATCCATGGTATGAGCACCATATCAAGAACTATTTGGTATTTTATAAAACCATTCATTCACTTTCTATCCAGTTTATGAATTGGAGTGATGCCCAAGCTAGTGATTTTCAATATTCAGGGAGCTTTGACACCTCTTTATCTTTATGTGTCTAATTTTTGACATATTGTCTCCACACGATATTCATTAGAGCATAAATATTTTTCTAACTGAAATGTATCTACAAAAATATTTTTGGAGAGCTTACATATTTTGAGATATTGGATACTCAAAAGTCTGTGTTAAACTCAGAATTAAGAGGAAATAATGATCTATGTTACAACTCTATACATTTACAAAGAAAGAGCATAACATTTATAATTTTATCTTAATTTATACTGGGAAATGTGTCCTTTTACATATGAGAAATGTTCTTAGAAATTGATATGCATTAACTCTTTCATATGATATATATATAATTAATCTTATAAAATGGTAGTTGATATGTGGCTGAGGAATTTAGGTAGACAACAGCTATGTCAGGTGTACAGGGTAAGAATGGCCATCAAATTTTACATTTTTAAGGTAAATAGCAGAAACCATCCACATCCTTAAAATTTCTCACTAAAAAAATATGAGATTTTATTTCATATGCAAATTGTAAGCTCCAGAAACTATTAAATATAGTACTGTATGTTAACTAGAATTTAAATTAAAATGTGAAAAAATAGATACCATTCTATTCATGCTCATCTTTTTCTACACTGTTAGGTAAGAATACACACACACACACACACACACACACACACTACATTAAATTCTAATTTAAGTTAAAATTTAGAACATTAGAAAATTTGTTTATAGTAACTATTTCCCAAAAGGATATACATCAATGGCCTAATTAAATGATCTGCTGCAGGTAAAACAACTAAAGAAAAAAAAATATAAAACTCCAATTTTTAAAAAGGTTTTGATCTATATTTTCCTTTCTATGATTCCACTATTGTTAGGATTCTGAATAACATAATTGCCTCATCCAAATGTCACCTTTTAATTTAGGATAGCTAGGTCCCTAGTTTTATGCTTGTTAGGAAAGTCTTCCCTCCTGAAAAAATTAAGGCTAGAGGGAAAGAAAATGGAAGTCTAAAAAGTTCTCAAAGACAAAACAATGTATGAGTCTATTCAGTAGAACCCAGAAAATGAGAAGGGGTATAATTCATGATAAAAGGATTACAAGGAGTAAAAAGAAGTAATTCTCAGCAAATGTAGTAAATTTTAAAGGTTCACCTAAGGAAAACATACAGATGAAAATCATAAAGTTAAAAGACCCACATTGATTCATGAGTGATAGAACGAAGGCAGGCTATCAAAGGAAAATTGTACAGGGCTGCGATCAAAAATGGAGCAAGCTTTGAAAATCTAAATAGCTTAATAAGTTTAGAGACAGCTCTTTTAAGAGCAAAAACTTGACTTTACCGCACTTATCTTTGCCTCATTTGACATAAATTATCCTTTATTGTAGATATATTGATGTTTTTAATCAGAAGATGCTATCCAGAGTCTGCTCTAAGAACTCTGTGCTCTGCTATATGTTTTTGTTCTAAAATCTAAAAAATTCTAAATTCCAAAATTACCTGTTCCCAAGTGTCCCAGGTAAGATACTGGGAACTTTCATAACAATGGCTTTGTTCCTCTGCTCCCTGATTTCCATTAACTTCTGCTTATCTTTAGCCCTGCTTATCTCCAGGTTTTCTACTTTTCTCCAAATCTATTCCTCCTTTATCTAAACTTTGTTCCACAGTCTGTGGTGGGGGGAGGGTGTGGATAGGAGTTTGGAGGACATATTTTATATAAGAGTGTCTAATTATTATTATTATTTTCCTTGATTGTCTTTTATAAAGGTTTCAGTCAACAATGTAGTAGAGAAATGTGGTGTTTGTTATTTGAGAAATGAGTTTTTCCCCTCGAATAGCACTGTGTATAGATGGGATTTTCTTGTGTAAGTACTTATATCATGCTTACATCATCAAGATGTTATGTAGAACCCAGTATTTTACTGATTCATTCTTCCAAGCCTACGAGACATCTGGGAAAACATCACGATGATAACAGGAAAACTTGTTTGAGATGACCTACCAGTGTGATGACTCCCCTGGTTATCTAATGGATTCTAAGTTTTGAAGTCTGCCATGGGATTTCCTAAGTATGCAACATCCTAAAATGCCAGATATACTAGCAACTAGAAAACTGTTTTGTAACCTTCATGATGTGTACATACTACAGTTTTCTTAGAGGCATCAGTATGAAAGGGATACTGAGGATATCATGGTATGACATCCACAGGCTTTCATGTGCTTAGAAAACTAAGATGCAAAAAGTTAAATTTCAACCTTCGTTTCTACTTCATCCCTTTAAAATATACTATGAAATCCTGGCTCTTCTTCCTAGCTGTGTTATCTGGGATACGTTTCTTAGTTTCTGTGTCTCAGTTTCCTAGCTTTTAACACAGACACAATAATAGTATCTACTGATAGGGTTGTTAGGAAGGTTACAATTCTTGGAAAAGAGCCAGGCATGTCATAAGCTCTCAATAAATGTTAGCATTTACTACGGTGTGGGCCTGTCTTTTGTTACTTTGTTGCATAGTAGAAAAGACAGTTTGTGGGTGGTGTTCATGAATGCATCCAATGGGAGGTGCAGAGGAAGGTGAAATTGATAGTTTGACTATATTTGATTTATTTTCTTCTGGTTCAGGCAGTGTGTTGAAGGCCCAGGGTCCTTGCCTCTTATGAGGCTTATAAAGATAAGATAGATATAATGTAATAATTATGATATAGGAAGAATGTCCTGATGATAAAAAATATACCTTAGAAATACATACTAATTTTAATTTTACTTTAGATAATTAACTAGATAAGCAAAAATATAGATAGATGATAGATATACATTTTAGTTATATTGTATATGGCTTTGATATATGAATAAAAGAGGATTTGATAAGTTAGTAAAGGTATATGTGTGCATGTTAATATTGGTCAGCATGAATAAAGTAAATCCCGTTTGCTCTCATTACAGTTTTATTATCAATATGCAGGGATTACATCAACCTTATGTTGTACAAACCACAAGGTCTCAATATTAGACAAAATAAACAAGCTAATCCATTTCTCTAAAAAGTTAACTGCATCCAACCTTGCCAAACACTGCAAAGCACCACCTTACAGGGGTAACATTCAAGTTGATTAATATAATATTTTCTCTCACAAGAGGAATCATGTCACTATAATTCAAGGATACTGATGAAGAAGTAATGGCTAAAGTGAATTTTTTGACAACTGGCAATATAGCTATTTCATATAGATCATTTCTGTTATGATTTGTCAAAGAATCTTAAATTTTCCCTATCTAAACTTTCACAAACACAAATAATAGATCTCTTTCCATATTCTCTGCAATAACATTTGCAGTAAATTTAATTTATAATACTGTACCAAGTATCCAGTGCTATACTGTCATTGAGATTATTGAAATGATAGTTCTGCTAGATAATCTATCAATCCGAATGGCAGAACTTGGACCAATCTCGTCTATATTAAAATTACCTTCCCTGTAAGAAACCTATAATTCTTTTCTTTTCTTTCACAACTTTGCCTCTATTTTGAGTTTTATGAATAATTGCTTTTCTACTGATCAAAAACAAATTCTAGTATACTAGATACACAATCATTGATCACTCTAAGGACTAATGTATGAATAAAAATATGTTTATGTTTCAAGCTAAAACTGACATCTTTGTAATAAGACCTCATATACAATCTACCACAATACTATCTTTCTACCTAGGGAGGGAGACAGCGTGGGCTTCAAAAGAGTCAAGATCAGATATGATAAAATACTGATGAGTTGTTTGCCTATCATTCTTCAGTGTCTTCCTTGCCTACTCTGAGTTGGTAATATAATACCCTAAAGGTGTTGTTATTAATGGGTAGAGTGCACAGAGTGCAAAGTCGTGACAAAACTTCTCCAGCCCCTTGTTCCCATTCATGAAGAATATTGTGGAAACAGTTTGTCTAAGACGGTTAATGGCAACTTAATGCAGCATATTTTTAAGTCATTCTATATTGTATTTTTAAATGGTAGCTTATTTGGACTCTGGAAACTGGATTCACACCATTGAGTTGTGCTTTGTTTTTGGTTACCCTGTACAGGGACATCCATTGTATTGATTTTTACAAATCTTTACTAAGCAAGAGAAAAGCCACGCACAGGAGTCTCCAAAGTGAAATGGTTTTTCAGACCATTTTGGAAATCTTGAAGACCAAAACCTAAAATAATAATTCAGCTTTAACACACAAGCCATTGGCTTTGTGGACTACATTTGTACTGATTTTCTTGTCTAAATTAGTTCTTTATTTGGTGTATCGTGGTCCTTGAAATTGGAAATCCTAGTTCAAGTCCCTGATGCCCTTTGCTCCTTCATTGATATTTGAAAGGATAGGGAGCCTTTCTTCAAATGGTAAGGAAAGTTGTTCCTCTTCCAGAAGGAGCTGAGACAAAATATATATGTATAATAATAAAAAAATATATATTATATATATAATTGACAATGGAATACACAGCTTCCTTCAAACAATACCTTGGCCAAAACAGTTAATCATTCAATTAAAAACTATGTGTTTTAAAAACTGAAGGAGCAAAATGTAGTGCCTATTTTACAAAAGTATACGGGGAAACATGCTTTCAGTGGTCTAGATTCTGAGGTTCGCTTATCTAATTTTCAGAGAAGATACAAAAAGATGACCACCAATGGATATTAATGGGCTCTTTTAAATAAGTTTTACATTCAGACAGTTTAGGTAAGGCTAAAATAATCAAGAGGTCAAGTAAGTAGAAAAATAATCTATTTCCCATTGTCTAGATAAAGCAGTTTAACTGCTATTATTTATTCTGTAACCTGTTAGTATTTACATACTACAAAACACAGATGATTTTATAATACAGCAAATAGAAGCTTATTTAGAGAATAAGCCAAAACATATGGTTGTGTGTATTAGTGTTTTAACAAATAAGTTCTCTTCTTTTTTTCCTCAATTTTATTTCAAACCAGCTTAATCCGTCAAAAGTGGAATTCTCCTAGAAGAATGATACATGAATGCCTCCTGGACCTGGGGCTTTACCTGCTGCTGTACAGAGGTTAAAATGAAAAATATTGCTCAAGAAATGAAACCTAATGTGTATACCCACAGATAACAAAAACTCTAATTCAAAAAGATATATGCACCCTTCTGTGTATTGCAGCATTATTTACAAAAGCCAGTTTATGGAAGTAACCTAGGTGTCCATTGATAGATGAATAGATAAAGAAGTTGTAGTTTATAGAATAGAATATTACTGTGCCCAAAAAAGAACATGATCTTCCCATTTGCAACAATTTAGATGGACCTAGAGAGAACTATGCTAAACATAAGTCAGCAAAAAACAATTATTATATGATTCAACTTATATGTAAAATGTTAAAAGTAAAACAAATGAACAAACAAATAGAAAACAAAACAGATCCCTAAATATAGAGAATAAACTGATGGTTTCCAGAGGGGAGGAGGACAAGCTAAATGAGTAATGGTGAGTGGGAGACACAGGCTAGCAGTTACGCTAAGATAAGTCATGGGAATAAAAGGTACAACACAGAGAATATAGTCAGTAGTATTGTAATAGTGTTGTATGCTGATAGGCGGTAGCTATATTTGTGGTGAGCACAGCATAACACATAAGGATATTGAATCACTATGTTGTACACTTGAAACCAATGTAGCATTGTATGCCAGCTATAGTCAAATAAATTAAAAAAAAGAATCCGGTGGAATTTATGTAAACTTACCTTTTATTGTACCTATGTAATCAAAAAGTTAATAATTTGTTATCTATGTAATTTAAGCAAATAGTTTGTTACATTTGGAGGCAAAAATGGAAGCAAGGAGCCAAGGATCTGAATTTTTGTATTTTAATTATATTTTTTAAAATAGGTAATTCAATAACATGGCTCAAAATCAAAACAACATTACAAGAAGAAATTAAGACATTTCATTTTGTCTCCTGTCTTGATCTGAATCATCCCCATCCACCAAGACCTATCATTTTAATTGGTTTCTAGTACAGCTTCTTATTTTTTCAGTGTATAAATTAAGAATATATGAACATATGACTAAATCCTCAATATATAAATATACTTTAGTTTTTAAATTGAGAAACAGTATATGTTACTTTTTTGACTATAAAGTTCTATCAATTTTAACAAAAGCATAAATGTGGGGACCCATCTCCAAGTTCAGAGTCAGATGAATTATATTACCCCCAATAATTGCCCCAGGCTGCTTCTGTATACTCACACTCTCTCTCCTTTAACGGGACAACCTTTGCTCTGTACTCCCTCACTGTAATGTTACGTTTTCAAGAACATCATCAAAATGAAATTATACAAAAGGTAACCTTTTGAGATTGGCTTCTTTCACACAGCATATCTTTGAGATCCACCAAAACTGTTGTATCTCATCAGCGTTATCTACACGTGCCTGTTTCTCTGTAGCTTCAGATTATGTCAAATTTGACTTTTTCCCCCTACTTGTTTAGAAAGATCTGTAAGATACTAGCTAAACTAATGTTCTGGGTAAACACAATGCCTCACTTTTCATTCAAATTTCTAAAAAACGCATGTATCTACATACATACATGACTTGTATAAAGAAGGTATACATACATACATACATACATGACCTTTGTAGAGAAGGTAGAAAGACGGGAAAGATGGGGCAAGGCAAGACCTCTGGTGCTTATTCACTCAACTTGGACCACTGTGTCTGGAAAATTACTTTTAAAGACTAAAATATATTCTAAAAGAGTAATTTGAATAAGGTTTGTAAAGTGAATTTGAATCTCTTTGTATGAACCTAGCCCCTTCATTTGTTTCATGGATTCATTCCTTTCCGGATGGTTTGTTTTATTTTATCAGGAGCAGACATGTTTCTTTTAAACATAAGACAAAAATCTGTCCTCCTAAATTTTGTGAATCTTTCAACACAGCTATGTGTATTAGTTTATGTGCTTGCTTTTTATTGCATTACCTTGTTAATTGTCTGCATTTCTCATTTTACTTTGGCTAAATACAGCTAAGTCCAGGTAGGAAAATTTAAATTCAGGCACTTTTTTTTTTAGCACACAGACACATAATTCTGGGCCATGATTTAAGTACTGGGACTCACAGTGGTTACAACAAATACATCCAATATTTGAGGGTTAGTGGTTTTTTTTAAAAATTATAATTAACTTTGAAACTTACTAGTGACTCTTCAAATTCACCCTTTAATAAATATAGGAATGTTTATTGTAGTTGCTGTGATATTTTAATTCATTGTTTATGAAAAGAGTAATTTCAATTTGCCTTTAAGCACTAATTTTCAATTTATTCAGGATGTTCTGTTTAAGTATTGCCTCTATAGCTAAAATGACTCCTAAGGGGTTACTATTCTATCCTATAAACATATATTTTTGAGTTTTTTGAAACAAATTATGTAAAAATACATTGGTAGACCTTATATGAGACTTAGAATGATTTGCTTTTCACAAAGGCCAGTGTGTTGGAAATATACTTTGAAAACAAAATAAGAATAATGTACCCATTATTAAAAAATATTTGATTAAGAAGGCTAATTCAGGTATAATATTAAAATACAATCACCATAATAACCCCACATACAATAATTTTTTTAAAAGTTGGTATAGATAGGTTGAATTTTCAGGTGCGATTTGAATAGTTTTATTACTTTAAGTTAAACCTCTTGGATTACATTATTAGTCATTAAAAAGTCAAATAAAATTATCTTTACTTGGCCAGAATTGCTAATTTTAAATTTTGGCATAATTTAAAGCAAAAATATATATATAAACTAAACATAAATTTATCTGAATTTGTCTTTAATTGCCTAATTTCTGTGTTTCCTAGTGGTTTTAGTTTAAATATAATTTTTTTAATGATATTTTAATATAGACTTTTCTTGGATTTAGGTAGATAAGTTGTATAAGCAAAAATATTTTCTGGCTAGATTTTCTTTTCTTCTTTTCTAAAGATTTTTTATGTTTATTTTTGAGAGAGAGAGAGAGACATAGAGTGCTAGTGGGGGAGGGACAGAGTGGGGGAAGCATAGAATCTGAAGCAGGATCCAGGCTCTGAGCTGTTAGCACAGAGCCTGATGCAGGACTTGAACTCAGGAACAGTGAGATCATGACCTGAGCTGAAGTTGGATGCTCAACCAACTGAGCCACCCAGGTACCCTTAGACTTTCTTTTTAATCAAAGTCCATATACCAGGTAAAAATCACTTCTTTTACTGATTCTTAGAGAGGTTACACTACACACAGTGCCTCATATGTTAGTGTTGAGTGGCAAGTTTTCAGTGGGATTTGACAAGCTTGAATGTCTTCTAAGAGGGATCTAAACCTAGTCTGAAAATAGTTTTATTAATTATGGTTTATTCATTCCCTCCTTTATGCAGTTCATGTATATAGGTATATGCCAACTACGTACAGATACTGTTCCAGATGCTGACAATACACTGTGGACAAGACTGTTTTAATCCATGCGGCAATGGCTGGAGACATTTCACCTACAAGCAGAGATTACATTTGCACAAACATAAAACAGTTTTTGGACAGGATCTCTTTCAAAAACCTGAAGCAATATATTCAACAAATATTTATTGAGCATCTCTGTATTACGGTTACTGTAGTTGTTACTGAAAGTACAGAGACCTAAGTGGTGAACACCACTTTGTTAAGAAGGTCTTAGAATGGTGCAATCGCAAGGTAGAACAATGGCTGCATTTAACAAGGAGCCATACTTGGATCAATGTGAAGTAATTATTAACTATTACATCATTTTATCACAAGGCAGCCTCAAAAAGAAATAGGCTGAATTATACTGTAAGGATTTCCTTGTCACTCAAAAGCTGAAGTGTTATTTTTCTAAGATTTTAAGTAATCCTATAGAAGGCAGCAGATTGCAAAGAATATCACATTTGAAACAGACCTGGTTTCCATTTCCCACTTGGCCACTTCCTGGAGATATTAGAGAGAAGAGTGCATCTAAGATTTGTCATGATCTTATAAAAGGATAATGGGACTGGTTTGGCAGGGCAGCTATTGTATGAATGAACTGAGATTAAACATGCTGAGAATTCTGTTATCTATAAATGTATGCAGTATGTATAATATTTTAATATGTTGGTAGGAAGACTCATGCATTGTTTGTGATGTTGAAGCCTGGGTGAACTTTATGTTTCTGTCTCAGACCAAAGGCCCCCCCTCCCCCAATTCTAGAGCTGGAAGAAGTCTCACAAATATTTTATTAAAATCCCATTTTGTGAATGTTGAAACTAACAAGGTATAAAACCAAAGAAACTATAGCCATCAGATTTTATACAAACTAGCTAATGGCAAAGATAGAAGAAGAAACTTATTTTGTCTTTTTCATCTTCTTCCCTAAAAATAGTTTAATGTCTCAACATTTGTTCACTAAAAGTATCTTAATAGTGTTTTTACAATGTTCTTCTGGAATCCTTGTAAACAGGACAGATATGCTGTAATAAAAAATACGGATTCTGAAAATTTTCACCTAGTAATACAGCATCTCACAATTATTTTTCTAAGGTTTATTCATTTTAATGGGATTTTGAAAGACAATCAGTAAAAAAAAAATATTATCCAGTGCTAAAGTATATTTCAGGTATAAGGAGATAGTTTTATGATTGCTTAATGCAAATAATCATATATAGTTTTAATATTTTATAGTTTTTAAAGTATTTTTAGGTGGACTGTGAATAATGACATATTACTGCTATGTTCAAAAGAAAACATTGTTATAAATATTAACTAGAAGATAAATTAAATCTCAGAAAAGTCAGGACACCTAAGCTGATAATCTTGTAAAATCAGGAACCAATGTGCATTTCATGTCTCTGAAAAGCCAAAGGAATAACAGTTTCTTATAAAAATACATTTTTCCTGCTACCTTTTTTTTATGACCTTTTATTGGTTTCAGGTGCAGTGGGGACAGTTAAAATTATATATTCTGACAAATTACAATAAATTTTCATAAATAATTAATTTCAAGGAAACTAACTTTGTATAAGACCATTAATATGCCAACAAACATTACAACCAATTCAAATATAACTATATACTTAACTGAGCTAAGAGTGAATAGAATTACAATTTTAATGTAATAAAAATTGTTCTTAAAGAGTAGGAAGGTAATATGATAATGACCTTTTAGTTAAAAATAGATTGCAGAGCACATTTACTAGCAATTAGGTATGTGCAGTTTTTAGAAATAAATGATATTCTTTAAATACTCCCTCACTGTTTTTGAGCAGTTTTGCCAATAAGACCGGTTAACTGAGTTCATAATCTCTTGGTGGCCCTGTATTGTTTGGAGGACAGGTTTAAAAGCAATTACACACAAGACATAGAATTCGTCAGTACCCAAGAAGTATCATTAAATGAAAATCTCATTGAAAGTACCATCATGTAACCAGAGGTATTTCTTTGCAAGTATAATTCTGTGACTGCAACAAAATGCAATTGGCTAATTCATGCAACTGATTGCTTTCTCTCACTAACAAAGGCCATTAACTAATGATTATAATGAGGTTCTGATTACTTATTTGCTTTTTTAAAAATTTTTAATGTCTTTCATTTATTTTTGAGAGAGAGGCTGGCTCCAGGCTGTCAGCACAGAGCCTGATGTGGGGCTTGAACCCACAAACTGTGAGATCATGGTCTGAGCCAAAGCCTAATGCTTAACCAACTGAGCCACCCAGGTGCCCCTTATTTGTTTGCTTAAAAATAGGTAGCCCTGGCAGAATATTCACTATGAGTAGCGAGTAGGATTTAATGTAATAAAAATCTCTCTCTCTCTCCCTCTCTCTCTCTTTTTTTTTGGGTTTTTGGTTATGTGTAAAGACAAATTCCAAACAGAGGAGAGAATTTAATTACCTAGATAAGACTGAGTAACAACACATTTCATCAAAAGCTTCCAAGGTATTTAGGAAAATAAAGTTTTTGGAAATAATCCAAATATTAGAAGATTGGTGGCTGTGTGCTAAAATCAACTGGGTGGTTGCCGCAGTTTTCCAATTTATTTTCAATTTGTATGGAAAATCAAAATGGTCATTTAAATTTGACTAAAAAATAGCTATACTGCAAAATTTTCTATGTAAGAACGAAAAGTATATTGAAGTTATTTTTTTAATGTTTTAATGGGAAACAAATGGAAATGGTTTTGTTAATTTCTGAATTGTGTTTTCTTTTCTAAACTACATTATATTACAAAAGTAGTAAAAGCAAGCAGAACTGTGTGTTAAACAAGTACTTTTAAAATATACAGTCTCACGTTTGTTTTAGTCACTTTTCATTTCACAACCAAATGAAATATGCATATAATTTTAGAAATCACATAACCGAAAGAGAAATCAAAATCATGCTCAGATAGATCCAAAATAATCATCACTCTGGAAAGCATGCCCAACTTATTTTAGAGGTGCATTATTGCCTGATTTAAAGGCACGCAGGGGCTGTGGGGCCACATTCCCTGACAGAGAGCCCCTAGGGACATCTTTGATCATTCTTTGTGATGCATAAAATATGTCACAGTTGTACTATAAAAGATATCAGCCATCAGGTAAGGCTGTCGTTTGCCCTTGTAGTATTATATTGGAAAAATATGGCTTTTCTCTCCTGAATTTGTATGGGATTACTACTCATGAAAATGCAGCCTATTTAGGCTGTGTGTGACCATTATCATACTCCTGGTTTCTTTCAAAAGAAAGTAGTCATAAATAAACATGCTAAAGAGAATAGATCTGGTTGATATTTTGTTTCAACATTTACCCATTTCATAAGTTGTTATAAGCTGTGAATATGTTAAGTACTGGTCTTCATTAAAGTTGGGTTTTACAAAAGGACTGCGAATTTCTCCAGAGAGTAGTTGCTTTCATTTGATTTCTGTTATGAATACATCTTAGTTTACTTCAAAATCTGAACCTATGTCACAAATAATATTTATAACAAAGGAACAATAGTAATAAACTATTCCAAAATGTTATATTCTTATTTCTCAGCTCCTCACATATTTTTTAAATTATACATGTGTGTGTGTGAGAGAGAGAAAATTGGCTTTTGCTACCATATTTAAGATAAAATAAACTATATTTATTCTTGTGTTATAACAGCAGTATTTTTCTATTAAGATTGTCTTTCAGGTATCAATGCAACACAAAACCTTTTTACTTTATATCTGAAGTCATGTTTCTTCCCACTTTTTAAAAATGGCAATGGGGCTGATTTGCATATTTCTTTGGGAACATAGATTTTAAAGGTGTATAGAAAATTTGGAGCTGTTTTAATATGACATCCAGTTGAAAAGTGATTTTTATCTTTGATAATGCTAAGTAATTACTGAAGTTTCTACTGAGTTGAATTAGTTGACTTTATAAATGTTGGCAATATTTCCTAGAGGTTGTGAAGGACAGTACTCCTGACTGAAAGCATTTGGCTACTGAAGGAAAAATAAACCAAATAAATAAGATACATACACTACAGTTTGAATGTGTGTTAAATCTGAACAGCTGACAAAAGGTTTGCTTAAAGAATACAAATGTAACTTTCAGCGAATTTTAATCTTAATAATTTGTGGCCCCTTTAAAAATAGAGATTCTTTCAGCGAATTTTAATCTTAATAATTTGTTACCCTTTTAAAAACAGAGATTCTCAAGTTATTATTTCCATGTTACAAAGCACCGCTTCTTACACTTAAAAAATTTAGCAATTTTTATAAATTGGGAAGGAGGAACCTCTTTTAATGGAGAAATAACATACGGTATAACAGACCGGATCGATTAAAGGCCTCCATCTGGTGCGAGTCTAGAAAAGTTGCTGCCATATGTTTTGAACAGCACAGCAAAACTAACTGTTTTATACTGTCACCACCTCTAGATCTGTTTTATAAATTGCATTGAGTTTTAATATATATGCATATATGTGTATATGCGTATATTTTAAAAACCAGGTATACTTTTATCTCTGTTTCTTTGCTTAATTGGAAAGCAGACACTACATAAAATTTTCAAAAGATCCTTGGTCTTCAAGGTTCTGTGTGAAAGGCAGTTGACAGCTTTAAACAACGAAAGAGAGAGGAGAGAGGCACGATTTGCTGTAATTTGTTTACTTAGTGATGTTTAAATCTTAAGTGAATTTAGATCATTCTACAATGATAGCTCATATTTGAGGATTAGCAAAAAAGATAAAATAATAATAATATCTTAAGGGATAAAATTGTATAAAATTCATGTGAATGTGAAAGATGGTAATATCAAAAATGTATTCAGTAGTCCTGTTTTTTTAAAGGTAAAATTTCATAAAGATAGATTTAAAAATCAGAATATATATGTTGCTGTTGGAAAAATAACATATCAGGTTCAAATGAAATTTAGGAATGTTAATCTCTTTTGCAGCTGCTATTTTTGTTTTATGGTATTTTTACAGCTGTTTTTAATTTCTTTTAAGAAATACTAAACCTTTAGGAGAATTCCCATATGAACAACCACAGTACAGATAATTGGTTTCATTGCAATTCAGATTATGAACATCATTTTTCAGTTGTTACTTTCAAACTATATACATAGCTAAATCTGTAAGCCATTTTCTTTATTCAGCTACTATCAAAAGGGGAAAATCAGTTAAAAGCATCACAAAGCCTTACTCTCTACCTGATAGGGTGCAATGTTTAAAAATATTTACCTTCCTCAATAAAACATTAATATATCCTATATAGTACATGCAGATGTAACCTATATTTTTTAAGAAAAGCAGAACAACATAAGTTATGAAAATTCTTTCAGAACTACAATACCTTTAATAAATTTCTGAATTGGCATTTATCAGGCAATCCTATTTCTAGATCTAACATCCTCTTCTTTGATTAATTATTGCCACAGACTGTATATCTTCATTTGGAAGCATCTTTGATTAGCAGCCACACCTATACCATGCAGTTTTTAATAGAAGCCACCCTTCCTATGCAAGCCGCAGGGGAAAGTAATTAAATTTAATAGAAGCCGTCTTTGTTTTATAGCCACCCTCAATTTAAAGCCACAGGGGTAAGTAATTAAATTTAATAGAAGCCATAGCTTCTAAACAAAGATATACAGTATCAGTTCGGTATGCAGAGGTACAGAAATCAGAAATACTCTACCTTGGGAGTTGTGAAGAGTGTGGGTTTATATGAAGCAATGTTAAAAAAATGTAAAAGTTCACAGAATACTTTTTCAAAAAGTGATTCAAAATGGGTGGAGAAGGTATAGTTGTCACCCTGCATTTTTCAAGCAGCACTAAGAGAGGTGGGGCTGCTACACGTCCTCGCTAAACCACAGCAGCTTGGACACTCGCCTGCTGTGAGCTCTGGATGCTTCTTTCCCTCTAATGTCTGTTGGAGAAGCATGGTCTTTCCCACTCAAATGTATAATACTGAGATCCGTTAGCAGCCTTTCATGGGAATGGAAGAGATAGGACGTTCATGTGTTCTAGACCTGAATGGATCATTGTTTTGTTTTGTTGTTACTTTTATTGTTCGTAGACAGTGGTGATGATGGGCCCTCCGTCAGTTAACCCTGCCCACAGCCAATGACTTGTGAAACCTGCATCTAGACTAGAAGCACCGTTTGCGTGGTTAGTTTCAGAGACATTCTGGGGAATGTTTTGGCAGGTTGTCTCACCACACCATCTAACTATGTTGATGGACATGCAAAGAGGATGATGAAGAAGTATTCTAGAATTCACATTAACCACATGAAAATGTTTGAGGCTTTTTCCGCCCACAAGGTAGTATGTGCCATGTAACCAGTTTTAATTCTTAAATTTTGAGTTTCAGTACTGCTTTTAAAATTTTAAATTTTCAAGTTCATTAAGAACATATTCAGTGCATGTTTGTCATGAACTGTGCTTTAATAATGCAAAAGCCTCAGATAGGGCAAAGCCTAAAGTGGAAACAAAGCAGCTGGTAACATATCCAGTGATCTTCTAACTGCATTGCCCTTAGAAGACTGTTCATAGTCACTTAAAAAGGGAGGAGAGGAGAAACTGAGATTTCAGCAGCAGCCCAGATGGTAAAGACAATAAGAGCTGCCTGTAGGCATATGGTACACAGAAGATGTACTGAGACTGTGTTAATAGGGAAATTAAAATTTGTATTTTAAGTAGCATGTGAGTTCAAGGTGGATTGTGACCAGAAGAGATGTGAACACAGCTCTTAGGAAGTCTATATGTAAGAGAAACAAAAACAAGGAGGGTTTTAACATGCAGATATAGTGATTGCATATCTCCAGATACTTACCAGTTATTGATTGTTGGGCTTTTCCTTAATACATGTACACACTTATGTATTTTGTGATTTATCAGTAGAAAATTAAGTTTTGTAACCAGCAGATGTTATCTAAGCTACTTCAAAGAACACAAAGCCCGTGTGTGTAATAAATTCTTTACAGTAAATTGCTTCCAGTTGAACGGAATGAAAACATCTCCAAATTTAGCCAGCAACCACAACTTTCTTTTAATTAAAGAATCCTAAAGTATCAATGAGTATTTATTCCCATATTTGTAGTTGTCTCATGTAAGTACCTATAGATTGTTTTTCAGTATGAAGGTTCAAAATGTTCAATGTTAAATGTGTGGACCATACCAGACTCTTTTACCATTAGTCCAACTCACCTGAGAAAATTTTTCATACTTGTATTTCGCTTTTCCTTTTTATCATTGTGTTAATCAGACTCAGGATTGAGTCTTCCCACTTTCCTCTCAACTTTTTTCAATCAGAATTTTTTTTTCTTGTTTGGATTATTGAGGCAAAGAATATCTTCACAGAGTACGTTTCTGCCCTTGAGATAAACCAATAACCCTTTTTCTGGTTTTCTAAGGGTAATCTAAAGTTGGCAATTTTTTCAGAATGGGTAAAAAGCTAAAAAGTCTCAGTTCCCTGGCTTTTTTGGTCAGGAATGCTATCTTTTTCCAGCTTAATTTAACCACATATAGGTCAGGTAAATCATTGCTTCCACACAGAGGAACTTGTTTAGACATGGCAAAGTTATTTGGAATTGCTTACATTGAATGGCTTAACTCTACTGCTGAACACATAAAACCAATTACTCTATTTTTAGATTCCCAAGGAGCTAGAAGTGGTGGGTTTCCTATTGTATTTCCATATCCATTGATATGCACCTGCAATGTTCCACAGTTTCTGGTAAGTATAATCTGAGGAAGGGCTTTTAAGGTCACTCCCAAACCTGCTTTATTTTATTTTTTTTAATTTTTAATGTTTATTTATTTTCGACACAGAGAGGGACAGAGCACAAGTGGGGGAAGAGCAGAGAGAGAAGGAGATGAAATCTGAAGCAGGCCCCAGGCCCTGAGATGTCAGCACAGATTCTGACGTGGAGCTCGAACTCACGGACAACAAAATCATGACCTGAGCCTAAGTTGGAAGTTTAATCAACTGAGCCTCCCAGGCGTCTCCTAAACCTGCTATAATATGGCAAATGGTAACTACTTCTGATGAAAGTACCATCTGATATGATGGTGCCAAAGTGTTCTATTCTTCTAAAATCTATAAATAATTATGTATTCTTTATGTACATATGTTTTTACTGTTTTCATGAATAGTATGGGAGTTTATTACAAATCCCTAAGAAAAATAAGCAGAATGTTTGAGAATTTGAGAGTAGAATGTCACAGTTTATCAGGACATTTATTATGTGCCAACCCTGTTTCTCCTATTATACAGAAATGTAACACAACACACACACACACACCCATACATACCACACGTTAAATTTGATTTCTTCTACTATAGATTGAAGGAGAAAGATAAGTTGTAACTATGCAAATGGTAATTATGGCAATGCCCAAAGTACTATGGAAAATTAAAGTATACAGTTAAAGTGGCTTTATTCAAAAGAATATGACACAACATTAACTGTGTAACTGTTAGAGTAGTAACTGCCAGCTTAGGGGAAGGTACAGGAAAATGAAATATGGCTGAACATCAAGATTAGAGAAGTAGGAATGGAAATGTGGTTAGAAAAGCTATGGATTCATCAGTGGTGGTGAAAATAAGCTCAGAGCCCTCCTTAACATCTTTCTGGGAAGATGGAGGAATGGAGAGAAGAGATAAAAGCCACACAGGAGTAGCTACAGTGGTAAGAGAAAAGATATTCCTTTGGCCATCTGGTCACCTAACTTGGGGCAGCAATTCTCATATGCTAACTTGGCTCTACTTTTAATACACAGAGAGTGAATATACTAAAACCAACCAGAACCAAGACTGTCAACATCAATACTCTAAAGTTCTATTCCACAAAAGTAACTTATACATAGTGTGTTAAATGAGTTGATGTTGGTACATTTTTTTTGATGCTTGTGTATTTGGTTCCACACTAGATATGCATCATGCAAATCTCCTTTTTTGAAAAAATAGTATAGGAGCTAATTTTTTTTTTTAAATAATGATGTTCAATCCAATAATAGATGTAATGTTCCAATTCTTTATGTATATTCATTTTGGACAGTATCCTATTAGGATTGATGAACAGTGGGGCGCCTGGGTGGCTTAGTCGGTTAAGCGTCCGACTTTCGCTTAGGTCATGATCTCGCGGTTCGTGGGTTCGAGCCCCACATCGGGCTCTGTGCTGACTGCCAGCTCAGAGCCTGGAGCCTGTTTTGGTCTGTGACTCCCTCTCTCTCTGACCCTCCCCTGCTCACACTCTCCCTCTCTCTCTCCTAGAAATAAATAAAACATTTTAAAAAAAAAGGATTAATGAACAGTGATATTGGAATAAAATAGGAAGAATTTTGAACAACAGAGATTTGCAAACAATGAAGAGATTGATTTGTGTTTAGCATAGTTATGGTATTTTGTGTAATTTATTTCCTTCTAATTATTTTTTATTGCCCATTTAGTTATGATTATGTAAAATCCTCTCCCTTAAATGTCCTTATCACTCATCTTTTGATCTAATTTTTTTCATTACTATGACCAACAAATAACCTGCTATCTGCTGACTACAAATTAATGTAGATTTGTAAAATTGTGGTAAAAATACATAATACAAGATTTATCTCCTGACCAAATTTTTAAGGGAACAGTAAGTACGGACTTGTTAACCATAACCTCAAAGTTACACGGCAGACCTCTAGAACATTTTTATCTTGCATGGTTGAAACTTTGTTCCCATTAAACTTCAATCTTCTATTTCCATAAGCCTCTAATCCTTAGCAACTATAGTTCTACTTTCTGCTTTGATGAGTTTAACTATTTTAGGTACCTCATATCAGTGGAATCCTGCAATATTCGTCCTTCTGTGACTCTTATTTCACTAGCATAATGTCTTCAGGGTCCATTTTTATGTTGTAATAAGTGCCAAGCTTTTCTTCTTTTTAGGGAAAGAATGTGTACACCATGATATAACACATTTTCTTTATCCATTCATCTACAGATGAACATTTAGGTTGTTTTCACATGTTTGCTCTTGTAAGTAGGTGCCAAAATGAACATAAGAGTGCAAGTATCTTTTCAAGATCTTAATTTCATTTTTGGTTTTTTTTTGGGGGGGGGCGATGAATATGTAGGAAAAGGATTGCTGAGATCATATGGTATTTCTATTTTAATATTAGAAACCTCCAAATTGTTTACCATAGCAACGTCATCATTTTACTTCCCCACCAGCAGTGCACAATGATTTCAATTGCTTAACTTCCTCCAGAACACTTGTTATTTTTGATTTCTTTTGATAATGGCTATCTCAACAAAACTGAGGTGATATCACATTGTGATTTTGACTTACATTTCTCTGATGATTAGTAATATTGAATACATTTTCATATACCTGTTGGCCATTTGACTTATTTTAAGAAATTTCTTTGCCCATTTTTAAATCAGGTTATTTTTTGTTTGTTTTGGTTTGCTACTGAGTTGTATGACCTCCTTATAGATTTTGGATAGATTTTAACTCCTTATCAGATACATGGTTTGCAAACATTTTCTTCCACTCTGTAGTTTGCCTTTTTACTCTGTTGATTGTCTAACTTACTGTGCATAAAATTCTAACTTGATTTAACCTTAACTTGTATAGTTTTGCTTTTATTGCCTGTGCTTTTGGTGACATGTCTAAGAAATAATTGCCAAGACCAGCATCATGAAGTTTTCACCTAATTTTCTCTAGGAGGTTTACAGTTTCAAGTCTTAAATTTATATCCTTAATCCTTTTTGAAAGAGTTGTGATGTATGGTGTAAGATACAGGTTCAATTTCGCTTTTTTACACATTGATATCTGGTTTTGCCAGTACCATTTGTTGAAGAGATTTTCTCTTGCCATTGTATAGTGTTGACATCCTTGTGGAAAATCAATGTAGTGTATATGTATGAGTTTATTTTTGACATTTTATACTCTTCCATTTTTCTATATATCTGTCTTTATGTCAATAACATACTATTTTTATTACTATATCTCTGAAATGTATTTTTAAAATTTGAAAATGTGATGCCTCTACTTTGTTATTCTTGGGGCACCTGGGTGACTCAGTTAGTTAAGTGTCTGACTTCAAGTCAGGTCATGATCTCACAGTTCATGGGTTTGAGCCCTGCATTGGGCTCTGTGCTGATAGCTCAGAACCTGGAGCCCATTTCAAGTTCCATTTCTCCCTCTCTCTGCCCTCATTCACGCTTTGTCTCTCTCTCTCTCTTTTATAAATAAACATTAAAAAATTTTTTACTTTGTTATTCTTTCTCAAATTATTTGGCTATTTTGGATTCTTTGTGCTTCCATATGAATTTTAGGACTGCTTTTTCTAAGTCTGGAAAAATTCTTTGGAATGGGATTTTGATCTGAGATTGCATTGTATCTATAGATGGCTTTAGGTAGTATGGACATTAAAAAATTCTTGATTCTTCAGATCCACTAATATAGGGTATCTTTGCATTTATTTCTGTCTTTTTCCAATTTTAAATTGTTTTGTAGTTTTCAAGGTACAAATATTTTACCTCCTTGGTTTAGTTTATTCTTAAGTATTTTATCCTTTTTGATGCTATTATAAATGGAATTTTTAAAATATACTTTTCAGATTTTTCATAGTGTTAGAAATGCCACTGGCTTTTGTATCCTGAAATTACTGAATTAATCTTAGTTCTAATAGTTGTGTGTGTGTGTGTGTGTGTGTGTGTGTGTGTGTGAAAGAGAGATTGAGAGAGAGAGAGAGAGTTACCGTTAGGATTTTCTATATAAAAGATCATGTCAGCTGCAAAAAGAAATAATTTTACTTTGTCCTTTCTGATTTCAATGTGTTTAGTTCTTTTACTTCCCTAAGACTTCCATTAGTATGGTCAGTAGAAGTGGAGAGTATCCTTGCTTTGTTCCTCATATTAGAGGAAAAATTTTCAGTTTCTCACCATTGAATGTGATGTTAACTGTTGGCTTCTCATATATGGCAGTTGTTATGTTGAAGTGATTTTTGTTTACTTTTAGTTGTTGTTTGAAAGCCTGTTGAGTCAGTCTAATGCTTTTTCTGCATCTATTGAGATGATCATGTAAGTTTTTTTTAAAAAAATTATGTTTATATATATTTGAGATAAAAAAGAGACAGAGTAGGATCAGGGGAGGGCCAGAAAAAAAGAGACACAGAATCCAGAGCAGGCTCCATGTTCTGAGAGGTCAGCACAGAGCCTGATGCGAGACTTGAACTCTTGAACTGCGAGATCATGACCTGAGCTGAAGTTGGATGCTTAACTAACTGAGTTACCCAGGCGCCCCAATCATGTAAGTTTTAATCATATGTTCTGTTAATGAGGTATATCACATTGATTGAAGTTGAACCATCCTTGCATCCCACAGATAAATTCCACTTGCATAAATACTACATGGTATACGATCCTTTCGTGCTGTTGAATTTGGTTTCCTATTATTTTGCTAAGGATTTTTGCATCCATTTAATGGATATTGATCTGTAGTTTCCTTTTTTCTTAGTGCTTTCTCCTGGCCATGGTATTAGTGTAGTGCTGACTTCATAACAATATTTGGAAAGGTTTCCTCCAGTTAAATGTTTTTGGAAGAATTTTTAAAAGAATTGTATGAATTCTTCTCTAAATGCTCAGTTGAGTTCACCAATGAACCTGTGTGGTCCTCGGCCTTTTTGGGTGATAAGGGATGTTAATTTTTCAATCAATCTCATCAGTAGTTATAGGTTTTCTCAGATTTCCTTCTTCTTCATGATATGGTCTTGTTCAGTTGGATGTCTCTATGGATTTATTCATTTCTTCTAGTTATGCAATTTGTTGGTGTATAATTGTTCATCATGATCTCTTTATTTCTGTGCCATCACTTTTAATATCTCTTTTATTTCTGGTTTTGTTTACTTGATTCTTCTTTTTTTTCTTAGTCTTGCTAAAAGTTTGCCAAATTTGTTGAAATTTTTGAAAAGCCAACAGTATTGTTCACTATTGTTTTTCTATGTTTTGTTCTATTTATTTATTCAGTAATCTTTTTTATTTCTGTCCTTCTGCTAAGTCTGTGCTTGCCTTGTTCTTCATTTTAGTTTCTTGTGTTGTATATTTGGGTTATTTATTTGAGACCTTTCTTTTTTATTAATGTAAGTTTATCACTATCAACTTCCCTTCTGATACTCTGTTTGTTGCATCCTGTAAGTTTTGCTATGTTATATATTCATGTTCGTTTGTCTCAAGATATTTATAATCACAATTTTGATTTTTGTCCCATTGATTATTTAAAAGTATATTGTCTTATTTTCACGTATTTGTGAATTTTACAGTTTTCCTTCTGCTATTGGTTTCCAGTTTCATTCCATTGTGGTTGGGAAGATACTTGGCATAATTTCAATATTCTTAAAATTTTTAACACTTGCTTTGTGATCTCACATGAAATCCACACTAAAGAATGGTCTGTATGTGTTGGAAAAGAATATTTATCCTGCTGATGTTGTGTAGAATGTTATGTATTTGTCAGTTAGGAAAATATAGTATTGTTTAAGTCTTTGCTTCCCTTTGTAATCTTCTGTCTGAAGGTTCAATCCATTATTAGAAGTGGGGTATTGAAAACTATTACTATTACTGTGTTGTGTTTTCTAATTAGTTCTATCCATGTTTCCTTCCTAGACTTGAGACCTCCAGTGTTGGGTGCATATATGCTTATAATTATTTTATCTTGCTGGAGAATTGACCCTTTTGTCATTATATAAGATCCTTCTTATGACAGTTGTTGAGCTAAAGCCTATTTTGTCTGATAGAAGCATGTCCATTCCTGCTCTTTTATGATTGCTATTCACATGAAATGTCCTTTCAATTCCAGCCCATGTGTGTCTTTATAACAAAAGTGTCTCTTGTAGACAGCATGTAGTTCGATCTTATTTGTTGTTGTTTTAACCCATTCAACTACTCTGTCATTTGATTGTGGAGTTTAATCCATTTACTTTTTTTGTTTGTTTGTTTTATTTATTCCTGAGAGAGAGAGACAGCATGAGCAGGGGACAGTAAGAGAGAGAGGGAGATACAGAATCTAAAGCAGCCTCCAGGCTCTGAGCTAGCTCTCAGCACAGAGTCCGACATGGGGCTCGAACCCACCAACTGTGAGATCATGACCTGAGCCGAAGTCGGGCGCTCAACCGACTGAACCACCCAGGCCCCCCCTTAATCCATTTACTTTTAAAGTAATTATTGACTTATAGTAATTATAATAATGATTTACTATCACATTTCTTCAATTGTTTTTCATCTTTTGTGTGGTTATTTTGCTCTGCTTTCCCTCTCTTTGCCTATTTTCTTGCTTCATTGATTTTTTATAGCAACGTGCTTTGATTTCTTATCTGTTTGTTTGTTTATGTGTGTATATAGTATAGATGTTTTCTTTGTTGTTACCATGAGGCTTACAATAGCCATCATAGAGTTATAACAATCTGTTTTAATCTGGTGCCACCTTAAGTTTAGTCATATACAAAAAGTCTACACTTTTACTTCTCCTCGCCCCACTTCATATTATTGATGTATCCACAAACATATTTTTATAGTCATAGTTATTTTTATACTCTTGCCATTTAACTTCTAAACTATATTAAAAGTGATTTACATATTGCTATTAACAGTATTATAGTATTCTGTATTTGTTTATATATTTACTTTTGTCAGGAAAGCTTCATATTTTCATATGCTTTGGTGTTGCTGTTTAACATGATTTTGTATCTATCTATCTATTTCTTTATTTCTTTTTAATGTTTATTTATTTTGAAGGAGAGTGAGAGCATGAGTGGGGTAAGGTCAGAGATAGAAGGAAACAGAAGACCTGAATTGGGCTCTGCACTGACAGTGGTGAGCCTGACACAGGGTTAGGACACATGAACCTCGAGATCATCATCTGAGTCCAAGTCGGTCACTTAACCAACAGCCACCCAGGTGCTCCCTGTTTTTGTATCAATGTAGAGGACTCTCTTTAGCATTCCTTATAAGGCAGGTTTAGTGTTGAGAAACTCCTTCATCTCTTGCTTATCAGGAAAATCTTTATGTCTCCTTAATTTTTGAAGGACAGTTGCTGGATGTAGTAACCTTGGTTGGCACCTTTTTCTTCAAAAGTTTGAATATATCATTCAACTCCCTTCTGGCCAAGGTTTCTGCTAAGAATTCCATTGACAATCTTATAGCGGCTCCCTTGTATATGATGAGTGCTTGATTTTTGAAAATTTGATCACATGTAGCTCACTGCAGACTTCTTTTAAGATTGGTTTCATTTTATGTATAGTTATGAGACTTCTTGAATGTGGATGTCCTTTTCTTTCACCAAACTTGGAAAGTCTTTGCCATTATTATTTTTTAAATAGGTTTTCTTCTCCTTTATCTCTTTCTTCTCCTTCTGTGAGTCTCATAATGCGTACATTGTTGTATCCCATAAGTCTCTTAAGCTTTAATCTCTCTTTTCATTCTTTCCTCTTTTTCCTCCATTCCTCTTTTTCCTCCTCTGATTGGATAATTTCAAATGACTGTCTTTAAATTTGCCAATTCTTTCTTTTGCTTCATAATGTCGACTGGGGAACCCTCTAGTGATTTTTTTTTTTTAGTTCAGTTATTACATTCTTCAGCTCCAAAATTTCTGTTTGGTTCTTTTCATATTTTCTATCTCTTTTTGAAATTCTTACTTAGTTCATACATTGATTTTCTGAACTTACTGAGCATCTTTTTGACTGTTATTTAAATTTTTTTGTCAGGTAATTCATATACTTCTGTATCTTTTGAGTCAGTGTTTGAGATTTATTTTGTTCCTTTGATAGGGTCATTTTTTCTTGTTTTTATATTTCTTATAACTTTTGATGATATTTACACATTTGAAAAACCAGCCACCTCTTCCAGTCTTTATGGTTTGGTTATTTTTTTTTTACAGGAAAAACTCTAAAAAATCAGCCTCACTAGAGATTCCAAAGGCTTCTCACACCATTTCTGTGGCTACTTCTTTTCTGTAAATTTCTTTTTTAAAATGTTTTTCTTATTTATTTTTGAGGGAGAGCGTACATGCTGGGGAGAGACAAAGAGAGGGAGACAGAAGATCCGAAGCAGGCTCTGCACTGAGAGCAGCAAGCCCGATGTGGGGCTCAAACTCACAAACTGTGAGATCATGACTTGAGCCTAGGTAGGATGCTCAAACGACTGAGCCACCCAGGAGCCCCTCTCTGTAAATATCTAATTGGAGGTATATACCATTTTGTTGTTTTCCAAGAACTTGTAATCTCTTGCTCTCTGGTAACTGTCTTTGTACATAAATTCTCTGAAGCCACAGAATGACACTCAGCTCATTTTTGTTTTTAGCATTTTGTCTTTGTTTAGTTTGCTATGACAAAAATATCAGAGACCGGGCAGCTTAAATGAAAAAACTATTTCTCACAGTTCTGGAGACTGAGAAGTCTAAGGCCAAAGCACTGGCAGATTTAGCATTTGTTGAGGACCTTCTTCCTGGTTCACTGATGGCTACCCTTCTTCCTGTATCCTCACATGAAGAAAAGGGTGAGAGATCTTTTTGGCACCTCTTTGTAAGGGCACTAATGCCATTTATATGGTCTCCATCTCATTACCTAATCATATCCCAAAGCCCCACCTCCAAACACCATCACATTGGGGATTAGGTTTCAACATAAGAATTTGGAGGAACGCATATATTCTATCTACAGCACTGACTGCCAAGCATCTAGAGTATACAGCATTCTCTTTGTGCTCAAACAAGTAAGACAGAAGCCAGTGCCTCTAGTAGAATTCTGAAAATCTGGAATGTTGGACATATGCTCCACTTTTCTCCTTCCCTCTAAGAGAGGGGCCACCAAACTCTATGTGTCTCTGTCGGCTGTACTGCACACCTTCTGGAGCTGCAGTACATTTTCGGACTCTTGTTTTCAGCAGTGGTCAGGCATCTAGAGTATTCTGGATCCCATCAGCATTCTGTGACAGGCAAGACAAGCCAGCTCCTCGGCCTCCATGAAAGGTCAGAATGTTGGACATATGGTCCAATCTTCTCTTTCTGTCCCCTCAAGGGACACCAGGGGCTACGAGTTTCCTCTCGATGGATTTTGTGAGCTGTGCCAGTGGGACTGACTATAGTAATAGGGTGCCACAAATTTTCCTATCACTGTTTTTGATGTAGCTGTTTATGTACTAGCCTTGGGTACAAAAGCCCCTTAACTGGCATCTAGATTTCTCAAAAAGAAATTGTTTCATGTATTATTGTTGGTTTGGTGTTTCTGAAGGAAGAAGAACTATCTTGCTCTCCTTTTAATTATCTTAATGTGAGCAAAACATAATCTCTTTTTGGTAAACATTTCTAAATTTAAATTGTTATGAGCACATATTATTAAGAAAAATCCCCAGAAATTTAATAAGATTACAATGCTTTAATATGTTTCTGTTTAATTTTAATAAAGAGATGACAGTCTTTTGCTTATGTCAAGCCTAGAAATTTAGATAATCTCATTTAAAACATGTACACTAGCTCCTCCTTATCCATGGGGAATACATTCCAAGACCCTCAGTGATGCCCCAAACTGTGGATTGTAACGACTCTGTATGTACTATGTTTTTCCTATACATACCTAGGATAAAGTTTAATTTATAAAGTAGACACAGTAAGAGATTAACAGCAGTAACTAATAACAAAAGAGAACGATCTTAACAATATGCTGTAATAAAAGTTGTGCGACATGGTCCTTTTCTCAAAATATCTTATTGTCCTATACTCACCCTTGTTGTGATGATGCAAATAGACAAAATGCCCACAGGATGAGATGACGTGAAAGGAATGATGTCGGCCTAATGATAGTGTTAAGCTACTACTGACCTCCTGATACATCAGGAGGAGGATCATCTGCTCCCAGATTGCGTTGACCATGGGGAACTGAGACTATGGGAAGCAAAACCACCGATAAGGCAACTAGTGCATACTGCAAAATGTATCTGTCTGTGTTTATGTGTGCATAAGTTGAGTTTGAAATATCACACTATAGGTATAACACCTAGCAAGAAAAAAAATGAGCTATGTAGTTATATGACATATACTATTAAAAGCTATTATAACTAACATTAATTTGCATGTTGTGATTTATTTTATTTTTATAGTGATTTTAAAAAGGATGTTTGAACTAATGGTTATATAAAATGTAACAATGTTAACCATGAACCATAAACTTTGAATTTTCATAGAGAATTTTATTTTAAGATTTGACACTCTGGGGTCCCTCATTGGCTCAGCTGATTAAGTGTCTGACTTCAGCTCAGGTTATGAACTCACAGTTGGTGGGTTAGAGCCCGGCATTAGGCTCTGTGGTGACAGCAAAGAGTTTGGAGCCTGCTTCCGATTCTGTGTCTCCCTCTCTCTCTGCTCCTCCCCAGCTTACACTGTCTTTTTCTCTCAAAGAATAAACATTAAATTTTTTTTTTAATTCAACACTTTGTCATATAACTGTAAGTAGTCCAAACAAGGGGTAATTAAAGGACTTTATTAAATGTAAAAACATCCTGGGGGGAAAAATACCTGCTTTCCCAATTCTGTGAACCATTAACCATAAAGCTATTGGAGGGAGATTGGTTGCATAAACTATAAAAATTGAGAGATGGAATGCATAAAAAACTATGAAAGATGGGAGGGAGACTACATGAAAAAAAATAGTGAAAACCGAGAAATGTTTATAAGTTGAATACAGATTTAAAATACTGTAGAGAAAACTAACTCAAGCTGATGAGTGAAAAATCAAGTGCTTCTCTGATTCTGTCACATTACCTTAGGATTTATGTGGTCTGAGTTATCTTTCCTTGGAAAGACAAAAAGAGGGAGCTATTTCTTGATTCCTGGCAAAGAAAGACTACAAAGATTAATTCTATAATGTCTAGTGACAGAAGTGTAGCTTCATAAATTTTCTTCTCTTAGCATATTTTTGCTAAAGATATAGCTAAAATATTATAACAGACTTTGCCAAAAATATATAATACAGGTCATTAATGAGCTTAGGTGGATTTGGTGTCCCTGGAACTCATCTATACTCAATTATAAGTACCATTATTGAAGCCAGCAAACTTTAACATTTACTGTTGTGTAATACAAATTGGGATTATTTTAATTCTTAGGAAAGAATTTTGGTAATATGTAGTCAGATTAGAAGTACAAGACAACAAAAGTTGACATGATTACTATTTACCAAGAAAAAAAAAAAAGGCATCTGAATAGCAGCAGAATTTTAGGTAAGAAGGAAAGAGAGGGAAAAGAGAAACCAATGTTACATTCAAATGTATAAACTGAGATTGTGATGTAAATTTATTTTATAAATTAAATGAAAAGCAAAAGCCCTGTTGCAGGTTAGAAAAGAATATGGCATTATTTGCTTCAGTTATCTACATAATTTAGGTGACGTTAGACAATTTTGATTGAAAAATCCTAGATTACATGTTTTATTTTCCATTTTACCTTTTTGTACTGGAAATGTTTTATGTACTACATATATTATGAGGGATAATTGCAGCTATCAGTACTGAATCAAGACAATACAAGGAACTATTGATCATGGCAATCCACAGAGAAAAATAAAAATATTAGATAATGATGTCTCCTATGATTATCCAAACAAATTTGTAGAAACTAAAGTAGCTAAAGTTGATTTTTATCCTACCATCTATTTAAATTTTTAACCAACATGTTTGACTGTCAAATAGGGGAAATTAAATTTGAATTAAGTTTTGCATAGTTTTTGAAAAATGTTTCATAGTTGCATTAGAAATAAAGATTTAACATAGAGATTTAATTTTGGGTTTATTATAATATTCTATGTCCCTGGAGTATTCAAACAGTAATGACACTTATAAGAAAGACAAACATGATCTGTGGCAACATTTCATCTTATTTTAGGAGATGAAATTTGGAAAATATAGAGATATTTGTATTATGATTTAGTGGTCAAAAATGTCTTTCTTGTTTCACTAATAAGACATGTTTAATTTAGGTATAGTAGAAGCTATAAATGTAAATAAAGATGAGACAAAATTTTAGTGAGAGAATTACAGATTTCCTTCATTTGGAAACTACAAAATTATGTTAAACCTGACAAAACAAGGTGGAGGGCCAGTAGTGTTAATTAAATATGTGGAAATAAAAATCTGGACTATAAATTGAGATAAAAATGAAAAAAAATTATCCTTCATAGTGGCAGCTATTACATGATACCATTTTATTTAAAATATATTTATGTACATTCAGCAAGTAGTGTTGGGAAAACTGGACAGCTACATGCAAAAGAATGAAACTGGACCACTTTCTTACACCATACACAAAAATAAACTCAAAATAGATTAAAGACTTAAGTGTCAGATCTAAAACCATTAAAATCCTAGAAGAGAGCATAGGAGTAATTTCTCTAACATCAGCCATAGCAACATTTTTCTATATTTTGACTCCTGAGGCAAGGAAAACAAGAGCTAAAGTGAACAACTGAGACTACACCAACATAAAAATCTTTTGCACAAGGAAGGAAACAGTTAACAAAATTATGAACAACAAGACAACCTATGGATTGGGAAAAGATATTTTGCAAATGATATATCCCGTAAAGGGTTTATATCTTAAATATATAAAGAATTTATGCCTAGGAATAAACCTAACCAAAGGGGTAAAAGATCTGTACTCTGAAAATATTACAAGACTTATAAAAGGAATTAAAGATGACACAAAGAAATGCAAAAACATCCCATGCTTCTGGATTGGAAGAACAAATATTGGTAAAATCACCCAAAGTGAGCCACACATTTTTTTTTAATATTTTTATTTATTTCTAGGAGACAGAGAGAGAGACAGCGTGAGCAAGGGAGGGTCAGAGAGAGAGGGAGATACAGACTGTGAAATAGGCTCCAGGCTCTGAGCTGGCAGTCAGCACAGAGCCCGACACGGGGCTCGAACCCACGAACCGCGAGATCATGACCTAAGTGAAAGTCGGACGCTCAACCGACTAAGCCACCCAGGCGCCCCGAGCCACACATTTTTTAAAGTTAATCTCTTTATTTTGAGAGGAAGAGAGACCAGCATGAGTTTGGGAGGAGCAGAAAGAAAGGGAGAGAGAGAGAATTTTAAGCAGGCTCCATGTTGTCAGCACACAGAGCCCAACATGGGGCTCAATCTCATGATATGTGCTGAAATCAAGAGACAGATGCTTTACCAACTGAGCCACCCAGGTGCCCTGCAATCAACATATTTAATGCAATCCCTATCAAAATACCAACAACATTTTTCACTGTGCTAGAACAAATAATCCTAAAATTCATATGGAACCACAAAAGATCCCAAACAGCCAAAGCAATCTTGAAAAAGAAATGCAAAGCTGTAGGCATCACAATAATTATGGACTTCAAGTTATATTACAAAGCTGTGGTCATCAAGACAATATGGTACTGACACAAAAACAGACACATAGACCAATGGAACAGAATAGAAAACCCAGAAATGAACCCACAACTATATGGTTATCTAATCTTTGACAAAGCAGGAAAGACTATCCAATGGTAAAAAGACAGTCTCTTCAACAAATGATGTTGGGAAAGCTGGACAGCAATATGCAAAAGAATGAAACTGGATCCCTTCTTACACCATATACAAAAATACATTCAAAATGGATGAAAGACCTAAATGTGAGATAAGAAACCATCAAAATCCTAGAGGAAAATACAGGCAACAACCTCTTTGACATTGGCTGTACCAGCTTCTTAATAGACACATTTCCAGGCAAGGGCAACAAAAGCACACATGAACTATTGGGACTTCATCAAAATTTAAAAAAATAAACCAAAAGACAAGAAACTTCTTCACAGCAAAAGAAACAATCAAACAAACTAAAAGGCAAACTTCAGCATGGGAGAAGATATCTGCAAATGACATATCTGCTAAAGGGTTTTAGTATCCAAAGTCTATGAAGAACTTATCAAACTTACCACCCTCCCCCCAAAAAATAAATAACCCAGTTAAGCAATGGGCAGAAAACATGAATAGACACTTTGCCAAAGAAGACAGACAGGTGGCTAACAGACACATGAAAAGATGTTCAATATAACTTCTCATCAGGGAACCACAAACCAAAACCACAATGGGCTATCACCTCACACCTGTCAGAATGTCTAAAATTAACGACACAGGAGACAACAAATATTTGGCAAGGATGCAGAGAAGGGGGAACACTTTTACATTGTTGGTGGGAATGTAAGTTGGTGCATTCATTCTTGAAAACAGTACAAGGGTTCCTCAAAAAATTAAAAATAGAACTACCCTACAACCGACCAATAGCACTACTAGATATTTACCCAAAGGGAACAAAACTATTTATTCAAAGGGATGCTTGCACCCTGATGTTTATAGCAACACTATCAACAACTGTCAAATTATGGAAAGGGGTCAACTGTCCATTGACTGATTAATGGATAGGCGAGTTGTGATATATACACAATGGAATTTTACTCAGCCATCAGAAAGAATGCAATCTTGCCATTTGCAACAACATGGTTGGAGCCAAAGTGTATTATGCTAAGCAAAATGACTTAGAGAAAGAAAAACATCATGAGTTCAACTAATATGTGGAATTCAAAAATTTAAATGGATGACCATAGGGGAAAAAACGGAAAGGGGCAAACCGTAAAACAGACTCTTAACTAAAGAGAACAAACTGAGGGAGTTGGTGGAAGGGATGTTGGGAGGGGGATGGGCTAACTGGGGGAGGGGCATTAAGGAGGACACGTGCTGGAATGAGCACTGAGTGTTATATGTAAGTGATAAATCACTAAATTCTAGTTCTGAAACTAATATTATACTACATGTTAACGAATTGGATTTTTTTAAGTTTATTTATTTATTTTAGAGAGAAAGAGAGAGACAAAGACAGAGAGAGAGAATCCCAAGCAGGCGCTGCACTGTCAGCTCGGAGCCCGATGCAGGGCTTGAACTCATGAACCGTGAGATCATGACCTGAGCTGAAGTCAAACACTAAATTGATTGAGCTACCCAGGCACCCCACTAATTGGAATTTAAATAAAAACTTGAAACTGTAAAAAAAAAAAAAAAGTAATAATAAGGACGCCTGAGTGGCTCAGTCAATTGAGCATCTGAGTCTTGATTTTGGCTCAGGTCATGATTCCAGGGTCGTGGGATGAGCATCCCATTGGGCTCTGAGCTGAGTGTGGAGTCTACTTAAGATTCTCTGTCTCCCTCTGCTCCTCTTCCCTACTGTCAAAAACACAAGAAACAACAGGTGGCATCAAGGATATGGAAAAAAAGCACCCTTGTGTGCTGTTGATGGGAATACAAATTAGTGGAGCCAATGAGGAAAACAGTATGAAAGCTCCTCAAAAAGTTAAAAATGGAATTACCATATGATCCAGCAATCGTCTACTGGGTTTATCCAAATAGTACAAAAGCACTCATTCAAAAAGACATAAGCACCCCAATGTTTATTACAACATTATTTGCAATAGAGAAATTATGAAAACAACCCATGTCCATTGATAGATGAAAAGATAGATGCTTGTTGCTTGTGATTTCTAATACTTAAGTTTTCCGGAAAAACATATCCCTCCTGGCCTTGAAATGATAGCCATCACTTGGCATTAAATGTTGTGTTTTGTGCAACAACCTTCGGTTGAGCAACTCGGGCATAAATGGAATCATGTCATGTATACAAACACAAATGCACACCTACAGCCGAATGCATGGTGTCCCTCAGTGAGTGCCACTGAGTGAAGAAAGAATGAAAATGCACTGACTATTTTGACATGAACCCATGGAAATTTCCAAATATCTTTCGTTAATTATTTTTCTTCCAAAGGCCTGGAGTTGTCTTTGACCCATTTAAGTTTCTGCCTTGTGTGAAATCTATCAGTTCCCATTTTTTTCTTTTATGTGTAAATTTGGCTGTGGGTGGTGGGAGCGGAGGCAGAGACATTGCAGTGGTCAAGATGACATAAGGAGAGCAATTTATTTCTGAGCCACATGCGGTAAGGGGAAAAGTGGAATATGAAACTTACTTGCTTTTATCAATGTTTACTTAAATTTATATATTTATTTAATTTCAGACTTAATGAAATTGAAAAACTAGTTAAAACTATTCCCATATGCCCTTTATCTAGATCCCGAAGCTAATATTTTATTGATACTTTTGTCTGTCACTGTCTCGCCCTCTGTCTCTCTCCACTCTCCACACTGATACTATTTTCCCCAAACTATTTGAGAGTAAGTTAAATATACTGAAATTTTCCCTTAAATACTTCAATGTGTATTTATAAAAACTATGATATTCTCTTAAAGAACCACATTATAATTATTAAAATAAAAAAACTAACATTGACATAATGTTATTGTCTAAACAACATACTTTATTCAAATATAACTATTTCTCTCACTAAGAAAAGAAAAAAAAAAATCCTGGTCTGTGCTCCAATCAGAGTCACTTGATGCAGTTAGCTGTCATGTCTCTTTAATATTCTTTAATCTGGGACAATTTCTCAGTTTGTCCATTAATTTGTATTTTTTATCTTTTATGACCTTGACACTTTTGAAGAGTATAGGCCATATATTCTCTAGAATGCCCTTCAATTTGGGTTTGTCTGATAGTTTCTCATTATTAGATTCAGGTCATGTATTTTTAGCAGAGAAACCACAAAAGTGACATTGGGTCCTTTTAAGTGAAACATACAAGAGGCACGTGACCGCCATCAACAGTTATCAAGCAAGATTGCACTTGCTGTCTATAAAGCGTAACTTTCTTTCTGTATCCCAAAAGCATAATTATTTATTTTCACTTAAAAAACATATTTATAGAGTGCTGACTATGTTCCAGGCAGTTTGTATGTAATAAAGTCTTATAAAAGTTCCAGAATAGGTGGTCAAATATTAGTATAATTGATGAAAACCCCTCAACACTAGCGGAACTTTAGTAGGACCTTGGGTTATGGAAGGATGATGGGTAGGATAATGAAGGAAATTCCAGACAAGAAAACCTAGAAAGATGGAATTCATCACCTTGCCATGTTGGTTAACTGTGCCCATTCCATTCTGAAATCTTACGGAGTGGATGTGGTACATGTGAAATCAATTTTTCATCACCCATATTATAAACCACAATTAATAAAACTATTCTCAGCAGGAATTAATTTTCGGAAATCCAGGATGTCTTTTGATGTTTGTAATAGTGAACACACTCTGGAGAATATACGTTCCATTGGTCCACGTATCCAAAATAGAGTTTTGTTTCCATGTACTTAAATATGTCTATGCTTAGTGGCTGTGCATTGTTGCTGCTATTGTTGTTTGTTTATTTGTTTCTTAATTAGTTGAAACTCCTCAACTCTGAATTACCTGTCAACTGAGCTTATCTCATCCTTCTTATTTCTGACGCAAGATGCCACTCTTTCCTTGAGAACAACCCTCATAGAAGTCAAAACACATATAAAGAGCAAGTAACTGCCTTATTATTCCATTAATTTAAGTATTCAAGGACTTGAAGGTATAGATCCAGATAGGAAACATATTGTATGTTCAAAATTTAGTAATATTGTTAACAGAGAATGTCTCCTTTTTTATGGCATAATTATCTCTGATTATTACTGAAGCTTGAAATGAAAGAGCAACACAATCCTGCAATTAGGGTACAATTGTACCTGAAATCTTAGAAGTTCAAAGCCAGAGCACTGCAACTTACAACTTATAACTACCAGAATGGGTGCATTCCATATGCATTTGGTTAATCTATAGCACATTACTCTATTCCTTAACAGATATGTGAGCTGCAGCTGATATGTATCGCTCAGTAACCAAGGTTAAACTTAAAAAAAAAAAAAAGTTACTCTCTTCTAAAGCATAAGTTACAAAATCACAAGGGTGAAAGGTTTTAAGGTATTTAATTTCCTTTGCTGCCTTGAAAAAAAAAGAGTAGGAAATAGAGCAAACACTAGATACATTTTATTAATCACATAGTCCAAGTCAATGCAATTTATACATAGGAATGTGAAATGTCAGATTCAATTAAATAAGTGCTTGTAAAATAAAGCATTTCACCACATGAGCATATTTAAATCATAACAGTCAGATAAATGCACTAAACATTCAAATAAGCATATGTAGCTACTTGACTCTTAAATGTGACTTTGACTCCCATGTGCCACGATGCAAACAGACCATGCCTTCTCTTAAATGTTTACTTCTGGATCCTGACTTGTGCTATATTTATTTTTAAGTGGTATCTTAGACTAACGAGTAGTATGTGCTCTTCATATACTCTCCACACTGCAGTTTTTCAGATTCCTCAGTTGGTTAGAGATGTTGAATCTGTTAACATACGTCAGAAACAACATATACTTCAATACTTCAGGAACCAAAAAATTAACTCTCTAGCTCCAGACTGGGAACATCTCATGGAGGCCTTCAGATCTGTGGTTACTGTAAACATACACATGTATATCATATCTATAAAGAGTAACTTTTGTTATGACTACCAGTAATAGACAACATACTACACAATGTAACCAGCCTTTTATAAACAGCTCTAATCTTTCCCCAGTTTCTTCACCTTCAACATGACTTCTCATTTTACAGGTGAAGAATCTTTCTTAGGCTAAGTTACTTGTTAAATACTATTTAATTAAGATTATGGCTCAACAGGGCTTTCATAGTAGGTATGTTGAATTTTATAGCCACTGTAACTTCTTGTAGTGTTAAATATCATGAGAATCAGTTAAGTGGCACTGCAGATAATTTCCTCACATATCTACTTATTCATATACCCACCTTTTCTTGTGTTTATCCTTTAAGATAATTTACTAAAAATTAGATTTGTAATTTTATTTGTATTTTAAAATATTTATTCTGATGATAAAGCTACATCCATTGGGGGAAAAACATGTTTAAAAATTGGGAGAAAAAAGGCTAATACCCACAATCCCATACCTCAGATACAAATACTGATAAAAACATGTTTGCATTTTTCCTACCAGTGTGCCTGAAGGGTGTTTATTGTGAGGTAACACACAATTGCACACACACATTAATCTGGTGACTCAGATATTTAGTAAGTGCCTTCTATGTACCACCACCTAAGGATAAAGAGGTGAATGTCATAGAAAAAAGCTTGGTTTCTTTGCCCTTGGTTTCTCACTGCACATGCACATACACACGAATACATATTCACCTATTTTGACAAATGAGGTATAAATCTTTGTTCAGTTTTTCCTTCTGATGATATCAAGAAGGATTTCTCTAAGTCTAACCATCATGAGATGCAACATTTAATAAATTTTGTGGGTAGCTAAGTGGATAGATCATAACGTTTTTAAATATTGGGTTCAAATTTTAACTTTGCCACATTGTATAATCCTGGAGCTCGCAGCCTAACCTCTTTAATATTTGTGTCTTCAGCTTGCCAATGCAAATAAAAATTAGTATGTATCACTAGGACTCGGCGAGGGTTCCTGTTTATACTTCATGTGATAACACTATTTTTAGCTTATACTTTTATTATTATATTTTCATTTTATTATATCAGAGCAACTCATAGGGTTGATATAATGTCTAAGATTCTATTCACATCAATTCCAGTTATTTTGTTCTGACAGCTTTCACACACTTCCAGTAAAATAGCAAAGAACTAGTGGGCTTATTTGGTACAAAGGCTTAGCACCTATTCTGAAGCACCACAGAACGAGAACCTTCTCAGATACTTGGCACTGCTGCTGAGAACTGGTGGGCATAGTACTGGACCATGTTGCCTGCTGCTGCTGCAATACCCTTTTTGTGCATTTCCCTGCCCAATCGTAACGTGTGCTCCATATCCGAGGTCCCATCTTTTACACATACAGCCATAGTTCCCAACCACATGCCTGCACACACAGAGGGGGCTTCAAAGGTCAGCTGCACTGAGCTAAAATCAGTGTTTCTCCAATACTATCCAAGCCTTGGGGTTTTTCTCAGATCACTGTCCCTATTTCTTCATGGTGAATTCTCATTTAAAGGAAACTTGGGAATATTTCTTGTCCATGTAACACAGCGTAACTCATCTTGGGCTTTGTCAGATGTTCCGAGAACATGGATCTACTCAAGGGCAGGGGCATTTCCCCTCTCAGGCTGCTCCTTGGGTTCAGTGCAAGTGTGAAAATTCAGAGATTGCCTGCCTCCCAGTTTGGACTGAAATTTTCCTCTCTCCCACCTTTCTCCATTTCTCTTCCCTCTCCTCTCACTCCAGGCGTGTAGTGTAAAACTCTCAAAAAGGTGGCTCTTAACAGACAGGAATAGAGATTGTTTTTAAACAGTTTTTGCTTTTAATCTGGTTTTCTCTGAAGCAAAGGAAAACAAAGTTTTGACTTCTTGCCGAGGGGGAAAAAGAACAATAGAAAGTTCTGAGAATAAAATGTGCATTTATATTTTAATAGATTATCTGATTTTATTAGATATACAGACTTTAATAGGTATACTGACTTTATTAGACCTCAGTCTTCTGATGTAATGTATACCTATCTGATGTAATGTATATGCAGCAAGAAGAAAAATTTCATATCCTTTGTATATGTTAATTTATTAAGGAGTAGTTGTTTTATGGGAAAGTGCTGGTATAATCTCTGATGTGCTATTTTACAATAGTGTCTGGAGGTCTTAAAAAAGTCTTCATAATTCTTCTATTTATAGTTACCCATCTAAAAATGTTTAGTGGTTGAATTTAATACTTAGCAATTATGCTAGCCAAGCAATATGTAGGCAAGTATTTTAAGCAGCTCTGTCTCTGCCAATTCCATGCGGCGATTTTCAACCCTACTATTCTTGATATTACATAAAATATAGAGGGAATGCATTATGTAAACAGACTTCTTGAGGGCTGAAAATGAAAACTTCTGATACACTTAAATATAACTTCTCTAGGTTATTCTCTGAAATCAGTGAATTCTATAAATCTGCATTATATTAAAATAGCATGGAGATTAACAGGGATGGTACATTTTGTTTTTTAATAATTTCCACTTATTGAAATGAGCAACATGGCTGCTAATGTGTTAAATATTTATATACATCATCTCATTTAATTCTTACAATAACATTGCAAAGGAAAGATGAACATTAGACCCTTACTGCAACTGGGAATCTGAAGGAGAGAAAGTAATTTCCCCAAGACCACTCAACTGACAAATGACTGAAGAATATGAACCTATTTCTTAGCAAATTGTGATAAATCTTGTGCAATGATGGCTGCCAAAGATGTTTCCCATCCTTGTATACGTATGCTGCATTTCCTCCCAAAGAGTGAACTCTGTTTCCCCTTCCCTTGGATCTTGCTGTCCCTTATGATTTGTTTTGGCCAATACAATATATTGGAAGTAACAGTTTGCCCATTCCAGGATTGGACCTGAGAGGCCTGCCAGCTTATGCCGTTTCCATCTCGTACAACAGCTGTCATGTAAATGAGTCCAACCACCTTGCTGGTGAGAGATGTGGAGAGAAAAATACTCTGGAGAATGAGAGTCTACCAAGGGAGAGAGAAAGAGGTTCAGCCAATTTTTGGGCATTACAGTTGTCATCTCTGAGACAGACACCAGATATTTGAATGAAGACATGCAGATGCTCTATCCCTAGTTGAACTGACACAACAAAGCTTAGAACTCAGAGGCACAGACAGGCTTTGCCAACTTGCAAGATGATAAGCAAATAAATAGTAGTTGTTGTTTTAAGCACTAAGTTTGTGGAGCTCTGCTAGGCAGCAAGAGAGAACTGAAATATCAATATAAATTACAACCTCTTTGCTAGCAAACTCTTTTACTGGATTAATTATTTATTATGAAACAAATCTTTTAATGTTTATTTAATTTAAACAAATTACTCCAGATTAGTATTTCATAGATAGCCAGAGAAAGTCATTTAAAAAAATGTGAACTGGATGCCTGAGTGGCTTAGTCGGTTGAGCGTCTGACTTTGGCTCAGGTCAGGAAGTCACTGTTTGTCGGTTCTAGCCCCGTCTCGGGTTCTGTGCTGACATCTTAGAGCCTGGACCCTGCTTTGGGTTCTGTGTCTCCCTCTCTCTCTGCCCCTCCCCTGCTTGTGTGCTCCCTCTCTCTCTCTCTTGAATAAACATTAAAAACTTAAAAAAAATGAAGAGTAAAATTCTTTGCTCATAACTATATATTTTTGCAACTAAAATTCCCCTTATTAATACTCTAAGTATTTAAATACTCAGTCATCATAGAAAAGTTTCCAAACAAAATAATCTTTAAGTAATATAACTGTTAAAAGCAGCTTTTTCATTGACTCCATGTTCTTAATGAAACTATTCCCATTTATTAAAACCTGCAATGTGGCTGGACATGTTTTAGGTTGTATATACCTCAGTCATGTTCTTAATGAAAATATCGAGGAGAGTAAAAAAATACTTAAAATATTATTTGAATTTAAAATATTTTATATACTTGATATATCACTATACATTATACAGATTTGCCATTTTATATTTAGAGGTTGTCTTTCCATCAATTTCTATTAATTTACATTTAAAAGTTCTCTTTCTATAAGTAATTTGTATACACATCTTAACTGTGTCTAATATATCACAGGCATTTACAGATTCTTTCCAACAGAAACGGTATTTTTTAAAAAGATTTCAACACCAAACATTTGAGGATGGAAAAAAAAATGTTAGTTTCCTTTTTGTTGATGATATTACTTGGAAGCAAGTATGAGAAATTTGAAAAACAGTTTATGAGTATGAGGATTATTAAAAATTATGATACACTGCAAAATACTACAAAACCATTTAAAACTTTACCCACTATGCTAAGTGAAAAAGTATGTTGTAAAGCAATATGTAATACATTCTCATGTTGAAAAAATAGCACTATTGATTGCATATATAAATAAATAATTCTAAATCTGTATAACTGACATATTTGGAAATTATATAATAAAGTGTTGTTTTATTTTATAAACATGAGAAAGTCCTCATAAATGTGATGGGTGGGGAAGGGCAAGGAAGGAGGAAGAGCCTGGGCATGCTAGAATCAATAGAGTCCATAAGATTTGGTACAAGTTCTGTTTCTTCCGCTTAGTAACTGAGATTTCAGGCAATAACCTAGCATATCTCAATCTGTTTCCTCATCTGTAAGATGGGAAGAACAATACCTACCTTAAAAATTATAACCAAAGTCAGAGAGTACCTAATCGTGCTCGGTAAATAGCTATTGTTCAAATTATTATAAATTAAGACAAAATCAAGCCCTGAAAACTCATCTTCCTGTAACAGCACTGCACTGCTCCCCCAGAGGAGAGGTTTGCAAATGCCTTTCCAGTGGGTCTGTATTTGCATAAGGATGTCTTTGGCATTCCTTAAAAGTCTGAAACAAGTTTCAGTAAAAATGTAATTTAATTAAAAAAAATCTATAGTCCATATGCTTGTAAGTCAATTAAATGAGACCAAAATTTAAGGGTCCCTGCTCAAATATGTTTTCATCAGGGTTAGGGTTGCTCAATAACAAAATCTGAGAGGTGATATATCGTAAAATGGTTATGTTAGCATTTATTGCAAGAGATTTTGTCTTTTATACTTCGTAAATGGTACTTTCTTTTATGGAGGTGAAATCCCCTTAAAACTAAGAGAGAGTGATTGATTACACATAGAAAACAGAAAGACTGTGTGGTATGGATGTAACAAGAATGATCAGATTTAAGAAGAAAAGGGAGATCACTGTAAACACCACCAAATCATTCACATTGATCGAACTGATGAAGAAATATAAAAGGAGAGCAACTAGGCCAAAATGTTCACATCTGGTCATTCAATGAGAGAAAATAGAACAAGACCAAAGAGAGATTCTAATTATTAACTTTGGCAGTTTATATGTTACAACAAGTTCATAGTAGACTTCACGCAGTAAAATGTTACAGAATTGTTCTACAGCACAGGCCAATTGCTAATGTTATTTGAAAGAGCATAAAATGCAGGGAAAAGATGTTTATCAGATTTTGAAAATATGAAGAGTTTATCTTATTCATTATAATTAGGCAAAGTATGAACATGAAAATAAATGGTCTTCTTCAAAGTAAGAGCATTTGTATTTGAGGGGGAAATTGAATATATTTGATGGGAATACAGATTAAACTCAGTACTATTGGCATTTACATCATTGTATTTGATAGCTACATCTGCCTTGTTCTCTGTCTTAAATCAGATGATACTTGTACATTGTTTTCAATAGATATCTGCTCATGTTGACATATGGATTTAAAGATTTTCTTACACAAAGTCTTTGGGCTTTTCTAGGGTTTTATGTGTATGTTGCTGTTGCTATACTTGACACAAGCAAATGTGAGGAAGATATATAACTTTATAAACATGTTTGTCAAATACACGCTAATACATAGAAGACCAATTATGTACTTAAGTTATTTTTGTACAGGATTCATTCCTGTGTTCTCAATATTCCTAAATAAACATTTAGCAAGTGTTTACCATGTGCTAAGTATATGGAATGGTTATAGGGATAAATGAGCTAACAGGACAAATGTGAACTCTGAACAAAATATGAAAGCAATGTCCAAATTCCACAGGCCCTGGATTTATTAAAAAGATGTTTCTGAAATGTTTCCACATAGTCACTGTATGTTACATAATCTAAATTTAACTGTTAAGGAGAATTTGGCATCCTATAAAATAAGTTGAGTAATGTTATTTATAGTATATATTAATACGGTTATAATGAAAAATTCCAACTTTTTATTGAAATAATATAGACAGCAAGTACAAAACTCCAATTCTATAAGAACTGGGATTCCCAAGATCAGGGGGCGTGTTGAATACTTAAATGGGAAAAGATAGGTGATAGAGAGAATGGTAGATAATAGAAAGGCTTCAATTTTGATATTGATATATCAATAAGGAAATTCCATTAGCTAAGTTGATATCTCTCTTTCTCTCTCTTTCTCTTTTCCTCAAGAATATGATAAACCACCTGAGATCTTGCTATTATTTGTTTTATGTTCAGCTCTGTCAATATTTGATGATATACATGTCACATGCTTACCAATACAGAAATGACATAATTTAAGTTCTGTTCCTAAAACAAAACTAGGAAATAAGAAGTTAGTATTCAGTAGGAATAACCTTGGGTTTTCTGGGAAAAAATATATGGACTAATTGATTAACTTAAAGTATTGTAAGGTACCTCTAAAACATTTTCTATCAAAAAACTAAGATATAAACTCACCGAGACAATTATCTCCACCCTCTATACTAAGCATTTACCATGAACAAATGTAAAGATTTTGCTTACATTGAAGTTTTTTAATCCCATTATTTCTTTTTAGCTTCTGGATCAGTTTAGTTGGAGATTAAGCAGAAAGTAGAAGGTAAGTTATTAAAAAAAATAGTAGGTTCGCATATCCAATTACCTACATGGGTGAATCACAATGATTGTTCGTGAGTGCACAACACACACACAAGCACACGCACGCACACACACACACACACACACACACACACCCCAGAAATTAAATGGGCACTGAGTCAGAAAAAAAAATCGTAATCATTTTACCTTAAGCCCTGATTCAATTTATAGCCATAAAGCCTCATCATTGTTCTTATTGTCAATTGATTTGTTAATAAATAAATGTTCTAAAGTTACTGACAAATGAGTGCAGTGATACTCATGAAGGAAGCATGGATCAGTGCTCAGGGGATTATTCCACATGTGAAAACACAAATATATCTCTGCAGAGAAATCAAACTTTGCAAACAACTGCTACACCTCTCACATTCAAAGCCATCATGGGTTTTGTAATTATTAGGGACAAAACCCACATTTTTTTTTTTTTTCTGAGCACTGCTCTATGCACCATCAAAAGCAAGTAAATATCACATTCTACCTAAATGGCACTTTAAGATTTATATATATTTTTATTTTAATCTATCTATTTATGATAATCCTAAACACGATACTACTCTAGAAACATGTAGAAAAATGTGCACCCTGGGAAACAGTTTAAGTGGGATACAGTATAAACAAAAAATAATCTTATTATCTCTCATTCTAATTAGCACAGAGAGGCTGCTATCAGCTGTTATCTCCAGTCTCCAGCCTTGACAGTGCTGTGGGCCTGAGTCATAAAGCATGGGGACTCAGGAAATTTGGTAGACATCAAAAATGAAAAGAATTGCATAATTTTTATTTCTTAAATAAAATGAAGTCTGATTTAGAATACAGATGTTTCTGTCTTTGATGTTTGAATGTTCTGGGTAAGCATATTAACGAGATTCAGATGTATTCGTTTAGCTCAGGTAGATTGGAGTTTTATGATTTTGAGAATTTGAAAGAATAATTGTGCTGTTTTTAAAAAAAATATATATATATAAATACTTTTTGAGGATCATTTCAAAACACACAAAAAATTAAAGCAGAGGTTTACCTTTTTCAGACAGCCTACTCTTTTAAACTCAAGTAATAAGAACATTGACAATATTTATTGTAAACTCGCATCAATGAGGACTTTCTTGTTGAAGAGTTTGATGGCAACACTTAAGCGACTCAGAATTTTAAACAAGTAGAATAGTAGACATATTTTCCATGGTTGGCAGTTTTCCATGCAATGGGGTGTGTTTTTTAAAACACATTCTTGGCCTTTATCGAAAAACCACAGATAGCTATAATTTGGGTAGCTTTTACAGATAATTTATGACTTTTGCACTCAACTTAATGGTCCATAAAAAACTCAAGCCAGCAGTGTTAGGACATTGCTTTAGCAGTCAAAAGGATTTGGGAGACTGAGAGGGGTTTTAGAAAGGGACTTCCATGTCAAATGGAAATTTTGAATTGTACTTAGAATATTTGTTGCTTGATACAAACATTATCAGTTTCAAGGCTATATACTCTGGCTACCTTGATCCTTACCAGTGTAGCTGAGAATCCCTAAAAAGAAAATGATTAACGTTTGGGGGCTACCTCCTCTTTTTAATATGCTAATATTGGACAATGTAAATTATCAAGTTAGAAAACTAATATAAATCTATTTATGACAATTTGCTACACCTAAAATGAATGTGAATATTTTAACTATGGAAACATATGCCTATGATTTTTTTTCCTGCATGGCTTTTAAACAGTTAACATCACCTGCTGCTGTTTGTGATGAAACCCCACAGGAAATGAATGCCAAAGTTACAAGATGAAAGAGAAAGTAATTTTCTGGGAGGGGAGTAAGAGTAATTTTGCACTGTGAGGTGAAAGGGTGAGAAACCAAAAGACGTGTGAGGAATTACTTATGAAACTGGAAATGAGGGTAAAAGTGAGAGGCAAAGGGAACAAATACAGGAAAGAGAAAAAGATGAAAATACCTAGAGCCACAGAGGAAGATAAAAGGTGTACAGATTGAAATATACATCTAGAAGTTGCTCTTCAGAAAGCGCATCATTGTTACATACATAGAAAAATCACAAACCTAATAAAATACAAACCCAGTATATGCTTGATGGGCAAAAATATTAACAGACACATATTTCGGGCCTTCCCTCTCTCACTCTCTATCATTATGAATAATTCTATCTTTTTTTTTTTTTTTCCCTGGTCTCTCTTGTGAAGAGTCAAGGAAATGTGCAGTGAGGACGATCAGGAGATGCAAGGAAGCCTATCAGAAGGCAGAGAAAGCCAAGGAGCGGGTAATTTGGAGAAAACTACAAAACAGATGGTGAGCAGAGTTGAAGAGTAGAAAGAGCAATTTCCAGGGGAGGCAAAGGGTAGTAGATGGGCAGGGAAAGGGGATTCATTGGGGGGAACTTGCTCTGTATGGTCAACAGGGACATCAGAAGATACTTAAATATGTTTCAATAGTCTGGCTGTTGTTGAAACTGTTTATAGTAAAATAGCACTGTTTTAGAACTGGGACAGATATGTTTATATGCGATAATGTACACCAATAAAATATCAGAGTCTTTGAAATCATTGTTAACAAACTTATTTATAACTGGTGATTAACAAACATATTTGCCATTTGTTGTCACCATGACCTGCCTAAGTCAGCCTCTTTCTCTTCTTCTGGCTACTATTGAAAAAGCAAAAGGGGTAAAGGAGAGAAATCTCTGATAACTCCAATTTGCACTAATTTAGGATTCAGGTATATTCTTTATAAAACATTTTTTTAAATTTATGTATTTTTGTGAGAGAGAGAGACAGACAGACAGACAGACATAGTGTGAGTCCAGGAAGGGAAGAGAGAGAGGGAGACACAGAATTCGTGGCAGGCTCCAGGCTCTGAGCAGTGAGCACAGAGCCCAACACAAGGCTCCAACCCATGAATCAATCTCAAGACCACGACCTGAGCCGAAGTAAGGTGCTTAACCAACTGAGCCACCCAGGCACCCACAGGTTTATTTTTTAAGGACAACTCAGGTCAGTCTAAATTAGTAGAGATGAGAAAAAAGCTGCATAAGATGAGATGAAGAAATAAAGGTGGAATGTGGCAACATGGTTCCCTAGCGATGCTCTAGCAGTATGACAACAGTATTATACCATATGAAAAGACTTCTCCTTGAGGTGTAAAAATTTATGAATGCTGATTGATAATGGGTGCAATCCCTGGAGGGAAATGGCAGTAGGTAATACCAGATGGGAGTAGGCGTTCTAAAGCCAGTTTTGTTCACAGAAGCAGACGATTCAAGACTATACAAGAGAGGATTGAGGTGAGCCGTATGTGGACACAGTAGGACATTTCCATGTCATCTCAAAAAGAAGAAAGGCCTTCAGGAAAAACTTAGAAAGACAATCCAGAAGAATAAAGTGCCTTACCTAATGAGGAACATATATGGAACAAGCATGCCATTTGTATTAATTTTCTATTTCTGCATAAACCCAAAGTCCACAAATTTAGCTTAGAAGAACACAAATTTATTATGTCACAGTTTCCGTTGGTCAGGAGTGTGGGCTTTGATGAGCTTTATCACACCAGTCTGAAACCAGGTGTTAGCTGAGGACACAATCTCATTTGAGGCTTGGGACCCTTTTCGAAGAATGTTCTGGTTTTGCAGAATTCATTCTCTGCAAACTGCCATCTTCAATTCCCCATTATCCTGCTGGCTGTAGTCCATGAGTTAGTCTCAAGTTGTCCAGGCGGGAGTCATGTCTTAGACATGGTGCTCTCCCACAAGTGCACAGCCTACTTCTTCAACATCAGAAGGAGAACATCTGTCTCCAAGAAGACCCCAGTACACTCATGAAAGACTTAAGTGGTTAGATCAGGTCATCCCCAGGTTAACCTCATTTTTAACCCCCAAATCAACTGATTAGAAACTCTAATCAGATTTTGTAATGAATGTTTAAGAAATTTAAGGCAGCAATCATTTCAAGGAATAAGGTCCATGAAGGGAGTAAGAGATGAAACATATACTACCCTGAATGTCAGATACAGTGGTAGGAAAATAAAACCTTTTACAGACAGGAAAATGAAGAAATTGTGACAATCAAGGTGAAGGAATTTCACTGAAAAATTATAGAAATGAAAATAAAGTGATGAAAACTAAAAAGAAAAGAGAAAGAAAAAATGGTGGTAAAACAAATAAACAAAGAAGATTCATCATTTATGTCATGGTACTACCCTGTTAGAAAAAATTAAAACCCAATCAAAGAACAGAATAAATATTTTAAAATATGATTATACTATTAAAAGGATGTGAATATATATATTAAAAGTGAACATAATATATCAGGGCAAATTCACATGGAATAGTTCATACCATATTTTATCTTAAGGAAGTATTTAGAGTTTAAAGATAAAAACAGAATATTTTGTGTATCTCAATGAAAATATCATATCACTTTTTTTTGAGAAGAAAAAATATCTGGATTCTGTCAGATTTATTCGTAAAACATTTCAGTGTCAGAAGACAATGGAGAATTATCCACCAGAGCCTTAAGCATGAAAAAGGTGATCCACAAGTTTTCAGTGAAGTTGTCCCTCGAGTTTACAGGATAAAATTAGCTTCTCACATGAAAGAAGGCAAAAAAGTTTCCGTTAGCCATTCTTAAAAAAATAATTGCAGAATACATTCGGCCACTAAAGAGAAAACAGATGAGCAAATTACTAACAAAAACTGGTTATGAGAGTTGTATTTAGCTAGCAGGAGGGAAGAAAAAAAATAAAAGAAGAAAAGAAAAGAAAAGAAAAGAAAAGAAAAGAAAAGAAAAGAAAAGAAAAGAAAAGAAAAGAAAAGAAAAAAGAAGGGAAGGGAAGGGAAGGGAAGGGAAGGGAAGGGAAGGGAAGGGAAGGGGAGAAAAGAGAGAGGAGAGAAAGGGAGGAAGAGAAGGATGGAGGAAATAAGGAAGGGTGGAAGGAAAGAAAGAGAAAAGAAATAAGAAAAAAGGAAGGAAAATAAAAAAAGGGAGAGAGAGTAAGAAAGAAAGAAAAATAAATACAATTATTAGGATAAGAGAGCAGAAAAAAACAGTTTCTGATTATGTTTGTTTTAAAGTGAATTCATTAAAAATCAATGTATGAGAATTTTAGAAAAACACAAAAAAGAACAAATACGATTATAACTGATGAATAAGTACTCAAAATTATAGAAACATTTTGTTCATCTCTTTCAAGCTACATTTTAAAATACAAATGACATAAATAATTTCCTACTAAAATATAATTATGTAAAAACTGTATAGGGGCACCTGGATGGCTCAGTCGGTGGAGCATTTGACTTTGGCTCTGGTCATGATCTCACAGTTCATGAGTTTTAGCCCCTGCATCACCTCACTGCTGTCAGGACAGAACCCTATCCATCATCTTTCTGTTCCACCGCCTATTGGACTCTCTCTCTCTCAAAAATAAACATTAAAAAACTGTGTAAACTCAGAAATTTTCATATATCACATAAAATTACCTTACAAAAAAATTATTATGGAACAATCTCATCTGAAAAAATCAAGATTATTTATTCCAACAAATTTCCATTAAGCCATTAAATAAAATATTATTGTAATGCTAATAAACTAATTTCACAACCAAAATGTATGGAACCTGACAAGTTTTTTTCTATAAAGTGATACATTGACAAAGCCTCAGAAAGAGAATGTGGTATGAAAATGATATGCCCATTGCCTTAGAAATAAAACAAACTGAGCATGCCTGGATGGGTCAGTTGGTTAAGCATCCAACTTTGGCTCAGGTCATGATCTCACAGTTCGTGAGTTCAATCCCCATGTCAGACTCTGTACTGACAGCTCAGAGCCTGGAGCCTGCTTCGGATTCTGTATCTCCCTCTTTCTCTCTGCCTGTACCCTGCTTGCACTGCATGTCTGTCTGTCTGTCTGTCTCTATCTCAAAAATAAACATTTAAAAGGTAAAAAAATAAAGAAATAAAACAAGTTGGTAAATTCAACAACCATACATTAAAGGAAAAATACATACTAAAACAATAATAGGTTTATCAGTCATTAGTATGATAAAAAATATAATTGCATCAATCCCAAACCCAACCTGAAATTTAATGCAGTGATACTAAAGTGTTCCCGCTAATATCAGAAAAATACACGAATGTGTACTATTATCATGATTTTTAAAAATTAACAAAATATAGATATTATACATGATTACACAGTTTATAATCCTGTACTTGGCAAATACATAAATAAATAATAAAAGCAAAATCAATAAACAACTGAAAATCTGAAAGAAAATACAATTCACATTATAAATAAATTCTCTTAATTATAAAGAACTCTTAGAAACTAATATGAAAAATACTGATAACCAAAGAGAGAAATACAGATAAAGAATATCAACAAAGAGTTTGCAAAAAAAGAAATGCAAAGAATAGAATCAAATGTAAATTAAAATTATGGTGAGTAAGCAATTTTCACCAAACCAATTAACAAAAGTCCAAGATCTGATAGCACAATGCTCTTCTCTCTCAGGGAATCAGGCTCAAAACATTGCTAATTATAGTACTATCTGATACAATACATATGGAAGACAACTTGTTAGGATACCAAATTATAAAGTTATATGATTTTTGATATAACAAATCTCCTGTTAGGATATATCTTGCATACATAAAATTATGCATATACAAGATATTCATTGAAACATTTTATTAGCAAATACTGGAAACAACCTAAGTGTCTAGAACAGGGGACTGATTGAATGAATTATAGTGTATCCATACAATAAATTGCACACATTCTTAAAACAGAATGAAGCTCTCTGTGGAAATATATGATAAAATCTGAAAGACATAATTTTAAGTATAAAAAGAGATAGAATTATATATATTATACCCTTATATTTGTGAAAGTAGTTCAGATGCAACTCCCCTTTTTTAGTAAATGCTTAAAGGCTAATAACGTTGCTGTAGCTAGCAGGCCAGATTAGGACAAGCTTTGATTAAGATGTTTCAATATGTTTAATATGTATTTTTTTAATTTTATTTTTAGTTTTGAACTATGTAAATACAGCTCTATCTTTTTTTAAAGTCGTAAATGAATTTCTTTAAAATATAAAAGTATTTAGAACATGTTTGCTTGAAGATGAGCAATAACTTCTTTAGATTTAGAATCAATATGATAATGTTACTCAATATTTATAAATTAAATTAGTTAGCAATTACAGTATACTCTACTATATACTATAGCGAAAGAAAAGTTACAAAACAATATTATGCAAAGATGGTAACTTCTCTTAAGTGTTTGTGGAAGTGTACTTAAGATGGATAAATATGAAAAAGTATAACTTGTTTTTATTTTTTTTCCCTTTGTTTTCTTTCAAGGTATTTTTCTTTATCTTTAATTTTCTAAAGTTTGTTTATGATGTGCCTCATGTAGTTTTGGGGGCATCTTTTCTGCTTGGTGTTCTGTGAGCTTCCTGGATCTCTGCTTCAGCGCCTGACATTAATTTGGGGGAAATTCTCAGTCATTATTGCTTCCAATACTGCTTCTGGTTTATGTTTTTGTTTTGCTCATTCCAGTATTCTCATGTGCATGTTACAGCTTTTGTAATTATCTCACAGCTCTTAGATATTTTGAGGTTATTTTTTCTTTCATTTTCTCTCTGCTTTTCAGTTTTGGAAGTTTCAGCCAACATATCTTCTAGCTCAGAGATTCTTTGCTCAGCCGAGTGCAGTCTACTAATGAGCCTATCAGGGCATTCTTCTCTTCTGTTACAGTGTTTTTGCTTTGTAGCATTTCCTTTTTATTCTTTCTTAAAATTTTCACCTCTATACTTATATTACCCATTTTCTCTTATGTGTTGTTTACTTTTTTCACTAAAATTCTTAACACATTATTGATAGTTAAAAAAAAAAATCCTGGTCTGATAATTCTAACATTACTGCCATATCTGACTCTGATTCTGATACACATTCAGTCTCTTCAAACAGTGCTTTTTGGCCTTTTTTAATGCCTGTTAATTTTTTTTAAATGTGCACATGATGTAGTATATAATAGGGAACTGATAGACAGGTCTTTAGTAATGTAGTGGTAAAGTGTGAGGGAGGGGAAGCATTTTATAATCTAATGATTAGATCTTGGTCTGTGGTGAGCCTATGTTCTTGGACTTGAACTTCACTGGTGCTTCTTAGTCACCCTCTCCTTCCATTCCACGGGACAGAGTGGCTTGAATTGAGTTCTTCCCTTCCCCTAGGTCAATTAAGCTCAGATCCCAGCAGATCAGGCTCCACTAAAGTAGTTTCTCCTGAGGCCAGACCTTGTAATCTAGAACGGAAGGCCTTTGAGCATCTCAAATTGCTCCCTTGTTCCTTCTCTTGCTGGAAGCACCATGGATTTTTCTCCAATATGCAATGTGCGATCCAAGTTGAGCTGCTGGAGGTAAAACTCACAAAAGTGCCCACATATCTCCCCACTTCCCCCCACAACTGGGTCCTATGTACTTGAACTCACAGACTAGTCCCCGTTGACCCTCCAGCAGTTTGCCAATTACGATTCAGGTTTTCCCACCAAGACAGGCACTGGTTCCCATGGAGGTTTTTGCTTGTGGGTTTCTACTCCAGTGAGTTGCTATTCTCTGTATCTGCTTGTATCTCCAGTCTCACAGGGCAGTGATTTGCCCTGTGACCTCATTTTTGTGATAAATCAAAGAGGAGTTGTCTGTTTTTCAGCTTGTTCAGCTTTTACTTGTTGTTAGGAGGAAGTGGCAATTTCTAAACTCCTTACTTGCTGGATCAAAAACCACAAATTCAACCCACTTTTATTTATTTGTTTCCTTGGACTTTCTCTTCCTACTCAGAAAAATTAAAGATATAGTTTTTGCTTCTTGAAAATACACACAAAATAAATGCAGGAGTATATCTTAAGGACATTTTTTTCCTATCTATAAGCCTTCTTAATATACAAATTAATGATATTTAAAAATATTCCATTTTTAAAATGTTTTGTCATATTTTTATCATTGATAGTTGGTATGTATAAAATATGCAATATCACATGAAAATATATTCGTGATTTGTCATACTGCTGCAGGTTTGAAGCGTTAAGTAGGAAATTTGAAAAATTCTTTTTATATGTGATTCCTCCAATAAATATTTCACCAATAAAAAGTGTGATGTATTGTATTTATACTTGTATAGGTTTTTTAATCATGTGTGTATGGAAGAAATTACCATCATATTGATTGGGTTTGCATGAAAATCAAATCTTCTACTTAAAATATTTATTACCTGTCTGATGAGAAGAAGAAATTTCTTCAGACTAATTTCTGTCTTCTGTGTACATTTCTCCATCATTGCCAACACACTTTCAGTAGAAGACCCCAAAAAACACATTTACATTGCCATATGGCTCTTTTCTTGCCTATTTGGGTTACGGTTTACACAGTGAGTAGGGAAGTATTCTTATACTGAGACAATTATTGATACCTAGTGGGAGTGACTACAAACCACATAAACATATGCCACTAAACCAAAGTATGTCCCCAAATAAAATCAGCCAGGACTCAAAAACTCCACTCCCTTACTATTATTTTTTTTTAATTTTTTAATGTTTTATTTATTTCTGAGAGAGAGAGAGAGAGAGGGAGAGGCAGTGTGTGCAGGGGAGGGTCAGAGAGAGAGGGAGACACAGAATCCGAAACAGGCTCCAGGCTCTGAGCTAGCTGTCAGCACAGAGCCCGATGCGGGGCTCGAACCCACGAACTGTGAGATCATGACCTGAGCCGAAGTCGGAGCTCAACCAACTGAGCCACCCAGGCACCCCCTCCCTTACTATTAAAGTACACTTGGGGCACCTGGGTGGCTCAGTCGGTTGAGTGCCAGGCTTCGGCTCAGGTCATGATTTCACGCAGATTGAAGCCATGCATTGGGCTCTGTGCTGATAGCTCAGAGCCTGGAGCTTGTCTTCGGATCCTCTGTCTCCCTCTCTCTCTGACCCTCCCCTGCTCACACTGTCTCTTTCTCTCTCAAAAATAAATAAAACATTACCAAAAAAAGTTTAAAGTTCATTTGATAGAAACAAATGTATAATGAAGAACAATTTGCAAGTTGGGGGCGGGGGGGGCGGGTTGCAAAGCATAAGCTTCATTAGTTTTGCTGTGAATAACCCAACAGGAAATACTTGAATACCCCTCAGTGGGCCTAGACTCACAAGAAAGGCTTCATGAAGATTGACTTCCGGATATCTGAGAACTTTTTTTCTGCCAGATACAAAAGATATTTAAAGCTTCTGGGACAAGGAAGCCCTGAATTAGGAATGTAAAGATTTGACTTTTCTAGAAGATAGAGAGAAAGTCCTGGGAGGCAGAAAAACATTATATATTTTCTTCATTTAAAGAGCTTTTTTACTAACTGAGAATAAGAGAGATCAATATATTAATACATTTTTCACTCAAATTACCAGGAATGTTTTGTAGATTAAAAAGACAGGTCTGGGGGCACCTGGGTGGCTCAGTCGGCTAAGCGTCCAACTTCGGCTCAGGTCATGATCTCACAGTTCGTGGGTTCAAGCCCCGCGTTGGGCTCTGTGCTGACGGCTGGCTCAGAGCCTGGAGCCTGTTTCAGATTCTTTGTCTCCCTCTCTCTTTGACCCTCCCCTGTTCATGCTCTCTCTCTCAGAAATAAATAAAAAATATTAAAAAAAAAAAAACAGGTCTGATTTCAGAGAAACTGAATTCACTTATGTAAGATTGGACTTCTACCTCACAGCAGAACTCCGTTCCTTGCCATAAGTCTCAATGTTCTGATTTACTAAACCTCACCGACATCTTTTTTTTTTTTAATGTTTTATTTATTTCTAGGAGAGAGAGAGAGAGACAGCGTGAGCAGGGGAGGGTCGGAGAGAGTGGGAGACACAGAATCCGAAACAGGCTCCAGGCTCTGAGCTGGCAGTCAGCACAGAGCCCGACGCGGGGCTCGAACCCACGAACCGCGAGATCATGACCTAAGCGAAAGTCGGACGCTTAACCGACTAAGCCACCCAGGCGCCCCTAAACCTCACTGACATCTTGCCATTTTTTAAAGCCACCTCTTCATGTCTCATAGATGTGCATATGACCTGAATCAACTTGGAAAATACATCTACTCCTCATACCTACTCAAAATATCTATCATTGCTTATATTGTGTGAAACCATATGAAACTGCAACATTACTGGACTAAAAATGGTCAAGTGTTGACATATTCACACAGCTCAACTAATATTCACCACATAATGATTTTTGGATTCTGTAGCGTGTTTGTATATATTTGAGATCTCTACCTCCTAATTCTACTCAGAAACACTTTCTACCACGTCCATCAATTAAATTAGCAAATTGATGTATTTCTATGTCCCCAAATGATAAGGGATAGCCAATTTCATATTATTCAATCTAACATTTCAGATGTTTAGAATTGTACACCATGATCTCTCCTTTATTATAAATTTGGCATTTTCCAACTTGAAGGTTCATAACTCACGTATGAAGTATATTTTAAGATTTTTCTGACATCCTAAGCAGCAATTTTAAAATATGAAATGAAGGGCACCTGGATGGCTCAGTCAGTTAAGTGTCTGACTTCAGCTCAGGTCACAATCTCACAGGTTGTGAGTTCGAGCCCCGAATCAGGCTCTGTGCTGGCACCTTAGAGCTTGGAGCCTGCTTCAGATTCTGTGTCTTCCTCTCTCTCTCTGCCCCTTCCCATTCATGCTCTGTCTCATAAATTAATTAATTAATTAATTAAATGAGTGTTAGTTTATCCAAATGGAAAAAATAAACTATTTCTTTTCTCTTATTTGGCAACGCTTCACTTGGAGGAACACTAATAATTTATTGTTTTAAACAATTTCTAAGTTCAAATTTAGTCTGTATTTTGATTTTAGTACATTGAAATGTGTCAGAGTATTCATTTCCAAAAAATAATTGTCACTATATTATTAGATCTATTGTATAAAAATGTAAGAATTCATTTTTAATACATTATAATATCCATTTATCAAACTAAGAAAGACATGATTATGCTTTCCTTTGTAAAAGTATAAATCAGGTTTTCTTTAAGTAACAAACTTACAATATGCCCACATAGTCTGGAATGCAACTGCTTTTGACTTACAAAGATGACAGCATCATATGTTTCAACCTAGTATGTGTTTTTTACTAATTGTCCTAATAATATGTTTATTTTAAAACACATACGTAAGTATATATGCATATACATATTATAATATACTATGAGTCTTTTTAATTTTGTAAATATAAATGGACAATTTATATAATTTTTTTAAACCTCAGCTTATTTTCACTCAGATAAGATGGCCAAGGTTTATCTGCATTGTTATTATTTATTGATATTTTTACATTATTAGTACAAAGGATGGGCCACAGAGCATTCAATTTCTCACAAATAGTTCACTACATTCATGTTTATGTTAACACATTAATTTAGGCAATGTTCTTCCTCACACAACATACATCTAAAACACTCATCTGAAACATAAGATTTTTAATTAGGTTGCACATATTTCAACTAACGTCACAGACATGTGATTTTAAACTAGTATTTAGTTAGTATTACTAGCTGGTTTATAAAGCTGACAAATCCTAGGGGCTCTTCCTTCTAGGGGCCACTCTTATATTTATGAATGACTTCTCAACTGAAAGAAAAATATAATTGGGGTGCCTGTTTGGCTCAGTGGATTAAGCATCTGAGTCTTCTGGCTTACATCATAATCTCGCAGTTTATGAAAATGAGCCCCGTATTGGGTTCTGTGCTGACAGGTACAGAGCTTGCTTGGGATTGTCTCTCTGCCTCTCCCCTGAGCACTCTTTCTCTCTCAAAATGAATAAATAAACTAAATTTTTAATATAAAACTATATATAACTAAATATGCCTCTTGGTTGTATAAAATTTGTGATGTACAAATTATCACAAAGAAGGACTTTACCTACAATCATGCCAACAAAGAATGCAGTTAGCTTTAAATATATTTATTTCTAGGCTTTTGACTGAAGGATTTACTTCTGCTACCTTCTCTTCATTTCCAACCCAAAGGGACCTCCTGGGTTCTAAGGGGCCAGAACTTTGGACCCATTAGCCACCCTGCAGGCCAGGAGAATAGCCCAGCTGTTCGCTAAACAAGTTAGATCCTTCAAAATGTAATGGATTATCCGTTGATTAAGCTTTGTTGAAGAAAAGGGGGCAACATAATTTTCAGCAACACAGTATGGTCCTCTTTGCTGCATTTATATCCACTTTAAAAAAATAATAATTAAGGGGAAGCAGTTATTTCTAGACCCTATATCTTTGAAAATCTTCTTTTCTTAGTCTGCAAACTGTTCTGTTCCATACTACTCCAGTCTTCCGTGGGACTGGCTATGCTTCGACTATCAGCTTTCTGCTTCATGATTACTTTCTTGGACACCATCTTTAAGGTGCATAATATTTGTTTTTGTTTATCTGTTTTTTTTTCCAATTTAATACATTTTCCTGGTAAAATCCTTATCTTGACAAAGGAATCCTTCAAGTTCTTTAAAATGTTTGTTTTTTATGTTTGATTTTTCTCCTTTTGATATAATTGTTAAGAAATATGTGATCCAATCATCCTACAGAAGCATTCAGAGGACCCTTAAAAATAATGTGTATTGGTGTGTTAGAAAGTGAGTAGGGAAAACTCACAATGGAAGAAACATCCACTTAGAATATGTTGTGTAAATATCATTGAGTCAAAGGAAAGGCAGAGAGAAAAGAGTGATGATTTTACACACCTTTCCTCGCATTTAAAGCTATTTTCCATTGGTTCAAAATGGGAAGTAATATCTTCATCAAACATTCTGAAGCTGTGACCTTTAAATCAAAGTGTATGCAAGGAAAAAATTCTCCACTGTAAAATTTCACTTTTTACAGCAAGTGGTATGTAATATCTGCATATTTATAGTATTAAGGTAAGTAGGTAATTTGTAAAATGCATTTGAAGATACTAGAGTGATGAGTCAGTCACCCTCTAGCAACTCATCTGATCCTGCTAATCAAACTCCCCAGCTTCAAAGGGCTAATGTGACATTACCACATAGCCCAGAAGAGCAGCGATTCCAGGCATCAAGGTGATATAATGATCACAGACACAAGAGAAAGATTTCAATTAAGGGTAGCATAGCAGCACGCTAGTAAAGGCACACAGCATCATGCTAATTAAAGTGCAATAAGCCAACAAAAGCCATTGAACATTATACGACCGGAGGCAAAATAGGAAACTGATGAACCAAAGCAATTGTTTTGTTTTTAAAATCAAAGTGCCAATGCATTACTGACTAGTGAAATAAGAATGAATATAGGTCTCTGCAGATTGAAATGGTATCAAATATTGAAATTTTGAATCAATTCTTTAACTAGATGATAAAAGGGGAAGTGTGGAGCTCTGAATGTGCCCCGAAATGGTAGTATGTAAACATAATCACACAATTTTATTGCACTAAAATTAACGGTTGACTTTCCTGGACAAATATCTTTACGGAACATCTAACGTGAGAAAAGCAGTGAGTTAACTAAATTATCATGCGTTCTTATTTTTTGTCAGTGAAATAGTCTCCTTGAAATTAAAACATGTTTATACTTTACCATTTTTCTTTGTGCATAAAACAACATTGTCTCTGCAGGAAACGTGGCATTATATCAATGGCTCTTAGACTGAAGGCAATAGTCAGGTCAAATAAGTAAGCATAATAGTACACAATTGTAGAAGTCAATTAAATAAGTCAATTTAATGCTTAGGAGTATACTTTTCTCTACAGCTGAAATTGAAAACAATTTTTTTTCAGCAGAAGCTGTAATCACTGAATAGATATAAACACGTGAAGAAAATTATTTTATAGATACAATAATCAAAACCATTTTAACTGTGTGGTGATGTAATTTGGATTTATAGTCTGTGGTTTTAAGGCACTATGCACATCAAAGTATGTAAGACAGGTCCAAAACATTCTGAAAAGATATAAAGAGTATAATTAAAAATATCATGATGGGTGCTCAAAGGAATTCTTTGAAAGATCTCAAATAAACAGGGCATTAATGAGAATGTTGTAATAAAGCTGTGGACTGGGCTATGATTCTCAGTTGTATAACGTGAATTACAACATATAATTATAGCATTTACAATCCAAGTTATGAAATCAGCTAGTATTTGTGGCCAGTGTCCACACATGGTGTTGTTAATGGCTGGCGAAAACACACAGCAATCACTGTGGTATAATAGAACCCCAAGTCTCATCTTTTATCTTTGAAAGCTAATTTATTGAAATCTAGCATTTGATCTACTCCTTTCACAAAATGTTTAAACAAGCAAAGTTGTGACATCTCCACAATATTTTTAAAGAAAATTAAAAAAGAAGAAGAAGAGACATATTGTCTCAATAACAAATTTCTAGGTAATTAAGTTACTATATAATAACTTTGTCACTATGGGGTAATGAAGCATAATTGCTCCCAATTCTGTCTAATATCACAAGTTGTAAATTATGTCAGCCAATGTTGAGAGATACGTATTCACAGGTCATAGAAATATCTTAGATTTACAGACTCTTTTGTGGATGGGAGAGCCCTGAGGTTTTACAAAATATTTAATAACAAAAAGAAGTTGTCTATCTCCAATGTTTCCATCTGTAAGAGTACATATTACCTTTAATTGGACGAAACTTCTTCAGCAGGTAGTAGAAACATTATAAATTGGTGTGCATTTCAAAAAAATGGATTATATATCTATATGTTTGCTTTAAAAAAAATAGGGCTTGAAAGGCAGGATTCAAAGGAACCTGCTATTCTGAACATGTACAAAGGAAGTGGTTTCCTTAGCAACAGGAAATAGGTGAAAGCTCTCAGGAGTGATCCTTCCACCCAAGCTCCTTTTGAGTTTGGTAATGTTTCCAAGCTCATGTAGGAAAGATAGAGTGAATTTATCATGAAGAAACAATGATGCTAGTTAGGGAGCTTTTGCAGCATTTACGAGTTGGCGAATGCCTTGTTGTTTGCTCTTGTTGGCATAACATTTGGGGTCTTCCTAGAAACTCGGCTTCTTTTTACTCCTTCTATATATTTCCTAGATGTTTAAGCCCTTAAAACTCTGTTGTGAATTCTTTTTTTTAATGTTTTATTTATTTCTGAGAGAGAGAGACAGAGAGAGAGAGAGAGAGAGAGGCAGCGTGAGCAGGGGAGGGTCAGAGAGAGAAGGAGATACAGAATCTGAAACAGGCTCCAGGCTCTGAGCTAGCTGTCAGCACAGAGCCCGATTTGGGGCTCGAACCCACAAACTGTGAGATCATGACCTGAGCTGAAGTCGGATGCTTAACCGACTGAGCCACCCAGGGACCCCTGTTGTGAATTCTTAATATCTAATAAGGCCCATCCTGATAAAATAGCCACACATAGAAACAGAACTACAGGGTTTTATACAAATCATGTACTTTTTCTATCAATTTCTGAATTCATCCAAAATTATGTCACATTTTAAAATTTACTTACTTAATTTTTTTTTTTTTTAGTGTCATGGCAATGCGTCTATATGGGAAATATTTTTAAACATTTTACAAAGAATATTTTATTAATTAACAAATTAACTGATTAGATAATGGCATGGACCCATGATGGCAAGGCTAAAACTGAGGCATATAGGAGTTTGTGTTTTGTTTTTATTTATGTTTCTTAGTACTACCTTTGACTTTGGCATGACAAAAATACGCGAGAAATGGAATAAATGAATTGCTTCTCATTTGATGTTTTTTCTTTGTATCATTAAGTTTTCTTTTACTGTAAGGAACCATAGAAATGGGAACTTTCTTGGCAAATTCTATTTAAATACTTAATTTATCATGCTATATACTAGAGGCTGAGAATGTGAAGATGAATAATGAACAGCCCTGGCCCCAAAAGGGCTGCAATCATTTATACTATGTAACTTCAAGAATTCAAAATAACTTAATAATTAGGTCCATTTCTCCTGTAATAATTCGTAATTATATCTATGAATACTCTTCTTTCAGGTATGGATTTTATAATTGCTATGTTTAGCAATAATAAAGAACAAAAGAGAAAAATGATCCCATAGATTTTGCCTTTTTACTGACAAAGGTCTTCAAGAGAAATTCGATGAATTTAGATATATATTTTTTAATTATTAAATAATGGGGCGCCTGGGTGGCTCAGTCTGTTAAGCATCTGATATCAGCTCAGGACATGATCTTGCTGCTCCTGGTTTGAGCCCCGCATCCAGGCTTTGTGCTGACATCTCAGCTTTTGGAGTGCGGAGCCTGCTTCAGATTCTGTGTTTCCCTCTTCTGCTTGCACTCTGTGTCTCTATTTCTCTCTCAAAAATAAGCATTAAAATTTTTTTAATGATAACTCTAATGAAGCAAAGGAGACTGAGATAAACAAATTTTAGAAAAAGCTTTAACTGTTCAGAGTAGCAGTGAAATCTGAAGAAAAAGTGACTTAATTCAAGTGAAATAATATAATTATGCAAAATTCAAGAGCATATCTCTCAAAATATAGTCATTTATCTCAAAATTAAAATAGGTTCACGCCTGATTATGGAGTAATCCATGTGTAGCTAGACAAGGCAGAATTGCACATAAAAGTATTTAGAAGTTGCTGGTAATCTCATCATCTGCCTGGTCTTATTCTCTGAAACAAATAGGCAATAATTCTAGAGTCGTTGATATTTATTAAGCTTTTATTCTGTGCCATCTCTTGTGAAATGTAGTTTATGTATATTGAGTTCATCTCCTTTAATAAACTTATCAATAATGGGAAATAGGTAATATTAATATTCTGATATTATAGGTGATGAGACTGTGGCAATATAGAACCTAAATAACATTCTCAATGTCAGACAACTAGAAATAGAATAGGGATATCTTAAATTGTATAGATATATTGTTATCTTTCTTTCCTTTCAAAGAAAGTGATTTCATACAAGTAATGTTATTTCATTACACAATATTATTCCTACCAATTTATTTTAAGTGCAAAATGTAATATCAAAGATAAATCTGTAAATGGTACTGTCTGAACAATCTAGTTTACCTCTTTTGCAACAACTAAGGAGGATTAAAAGAAGTGAAAATAGATTATAATGGGGAAAGAATGACCAACATTCTAAAATATGAACATGATCTTTCTCAACTGCTGTGCAAACCCACGTTTGCTTATTTCCTTTGATCTCCAATAGTGCCTGCAAAGCATTAGAATGGAAGACATTGGCTTCAGTACCATGACTAAATTTAATCAGGCATTTGTTCAAAAACATTAATTTGCTAGTTTTATATTATGCTAGTTTTTTTTTTAATTTCATAGGTTCTGCATATACACCAATAAGTAAAATAAGTACATTGTATTCACGGATCATACATGCTAGATGGTCCCTAGAATCTGTTAGAAGATGAAAGCAAGAGTCATAGTGTTAGATGAATGCAGAGAGCACAGGAAGCAAAGGAAAGGTGTTATAACCTCTAGTGAATATTTTGTTAATGAGAATCCCAATTTTCCCAGCTTTTGCCTCCTTTGTTTTCTCTTATATAAGAATCAAGGGTGATCTTTCTTTTCTAAAGAATTCTTTACCTCTTTTCAATCTTTCTTTCATGTTGTGAAGTCTTATCAGGGTTCCAAAGCTCGATGGGGTGCTCTTCCAAGTAGATTTAAATAGAATGCATATTTAGATTTTGCATTATTGTGCACATTTGCAGAGTTAGAGATTCTATTTTATTATATTTTCCAAGGTTAAATATGTGAACAACCACAGTTCCTTGCTTTATGTAGTTTTTCATATATTTTAATGTATTATTATCCTTCATACTACTGGTCATAGCAACATTTGAGTGAAGAGGGACTTTATAATAATAAAAATATATAGAAAGCAATTGAGGTATTATAGTCAAAGACTCCCAAGTATAGAGTTAAAGTTGACACAGCAGAGAAAGAAATCTCAATGTCTATACTCAATCTCTACTTGCTACTTAGGTAGACATTTTGTTTAGCTTCTGATAAACAAAGTCACTATAAACATGTGATCCATCTCCTGAATAAAGCTGAAAATCAGTGATTAATTGGCCACACTAAACATATTTAAGGGAAACTTCAATATTGGTCACGTACATTTCTTTTTAGATGGGTTATCTCAGCATGTTTTCCCCTCAAACAGAGAGTTGCTTGGTAAATACGAAATCAGTTCATGAGAACTAAGAATTTTGATGGGGGTTATTCTACCAAACATGGTAGTCTCTTGAATTATACACTAAATTTGGGGATACTTCGGATTATTTAGAATTAGAGCATACTCCCAGGCAGTGCTGGAGAAATACTAAGTTTTTCCTCAACTTCTGTTTCTCCCCACCCCCAGGCTCTTTGATGATCATCATCATTGAGTTTGTACCTGTTATTATATCATTTTTTCTCATTTTAACATACTCCCTTTCCATATTAAAATTTTAAAAATTTCCATCTTCATTTACATTTATTAATGACTTCTGGGAGGCACCTTAATCATATCAGTAATGAGTTGTTAGCTTCAATTAAAGGAGGTGGGCCTTCTCTAACCTGCTTGTCCTTTTCCTGATCTTTATCTTTCAAATTTTACAGGTTATACTCAAAGCCTGGCTGTCCATTGATTATTTGAACCAGTTTTCCAAAGCACTATAACTGTGTCACTGACTTCTTCCTTTCTCTTCCTGGGACTGTAAATGAATTAAAAAATACTGTGTAGGTTGTGTTGATGTAGAACGACAACATAGAGAAAGACAATGTCGTACATAAAGAACAATCAATGAGTCCTGACCTGAGAAACACGTAGGTTTCTTGGGGCAGTTTTTCTTGCAAAATATAGGTATTGAACATTAATGTGAGAGAGGGTAAAAGAGAATCATCATCTCATTTTCAGTTAGGCCTTTAAGGTTTGATGGAATACATGTGGTATCAGAGTGTCCTTAAGGAGGAGAAAGCGGGGAGGGTAAAGCAGAAAGTGAAAGGAGAAGGAAAAGTGACAGGCAATCTATTCTTAAGACAGTGTGAGTTGGTAGATTTGAAACTTTTCAAATCCTGCTTTTTGTTATACCATCAATCATCAATGGCCTTGTGTGTGGTAGACTTTGATAAAACTCTACAGAATGCTGAATAACCAAATATCTGCCTTAAGATTTAGACAATATAAATCTAGGAAACTGTGTGATAGATTTATTGCTGTTGAAGTGAATGATGGGAATCACTCACACACAGTATATCAAAACCTGCTATTAGTTAATAGGACACATGAAAACATAGTAAATGGATAATTCAAATTAAGTTAAGTATGTCCATTTTCTACACAACATGCGCACTCTGCATTTTTAATATTTCTGACATTCCACAGGGTGCTAAAGTCTCTGATGGAGCAACCCTCCTTCCGTCTTTTAGAAGAGTCTATCGGGGTAAGGCATTTCCATGAGGACTGAATCTCTACCAACCACTATACTAATCCAAACTTTGAAGGGAACTTCACCTCTCCACCTCACCTCTCCACCTCACCTTATATCCAAAATCATACATCTGAAGGAAGAGGTAATTACATCTTATTGGCAAATTGCTCTTTGGTTGGCAAAATACTTTTTTTTTTTTTAATTTAGAGGAAAAAGTCTAAATATCCTTTGCAGAAGAGAAAGACACTAAGGAGATGATCTGATGATGATAAAATAAGGCAACAACACAAAATGTAGTAAACAAGACTATTTGGAGAGACAACTGTGAAAAAATATATATAAAGTAAGATGGATATGAGAAATTAAGACTATTTGAGAGAAAAGTCAAAATACTAAAGTATATGAGTATCATAGAGAGAAGAGCAAAGTTGAATATGAGACAAAACAGGTGAAATATATTTAGATTACAGAGACAATAAAAATATTTAGCTATAATTGAATTGTGTTAAAATAGTTACAGAGATAGAAATTTATTGACCAATAAGAAATAACAGGATATTGAAAGACATTAAAGATCAATTTATATCATGTAAATTAGCAAGTGGAGGGAACTACTTCTGCCTTGATTAAGGCACGTTAGAAGACGTCTTATATAATCACCTCTACTTCTTTTCGTTCTTCTTGCTCTCAGATTTTGTTATTTTACTGTTCAAGGAAAAGGAAATAATGGTTTTGAGCTTTAAGATTTGGTTAGGTGGCAAGATTTAAGAATATAGATAGTGTAAGAAATTGAGGAGTGGGGCGCCTGGGTGGCTTAGTCGGTTAGGCGTCCGACTTTCGCTTAGGTCATGATCTCGCGGTTCGTGGGTTCGAGCCCCGCGTCTGGCTCTGTGCTGACTGCTAGCTCAGAGCCTGGAGCCTGTTTCAGTCTGTGACTCCCTCTCTCTCTGACCCTCCCCTGCTCACGCTGTCTCTCTCTCTCTCCTAGAAATAATAAAAATATTAAAAAAAAAAAAGAAAGAAATTGAGGAGTAACTGCGGTAGTCTGCGTTTAAAAGGTACAGATTCAGTTGAACTCTTTCTTTCTATTGAAACAAATGTATGCATAATTAAATGTTTTGAGTGACAATTACATAAAAAAGAAAACACAGAAGGGAGAACACAGACAAACAAAGTAGCATTTTTAGGAAATCAAAAAGACTTCCTGAATCACAAATTTCGTTATTCTAAATACTTTATAAAATGTGTATTGAAATATTGTTTTAATCTAATTCACAAAAAATGAAGACAAATATAATGAGAAAGATGAACAAGTTTATAAATTCTTTAGTCATAACTTCATAGATAAAGTGAAGTTACATTAGAGTGTATCATTTTAAGTTGACCTTGGCCCTTATATTATTCTACCTGAACCATTGAACAATCAATGTAAACAACTTGCATCAAGAGACACTGGATTTACTGTACAACCTTGTATGTATAGTGAAGGACTTGAACATTGCTAAGAGAGTAGGTGTTACCTGTTCTTACCACATACACACACAAAGGAACTTATGTGAGGTGATATCCTAGTAAACTAACCTTATTGTAATCATTTTGCTATATATACATGTACCAACTCATCATGTTGTATACCTTAAACTTACACTATGTTGTATATCAAATATATCTCAATAAAGTTGGAGAAGAAAAAAAGACCTGTTCTTTATTTTCAAAGTATATACAAGCAGAAGAAGAAAGGAAAAAGTCTCAGAAAAAGTAAACTAAGTGAAACTCATTCTCATTAGGCATACTGAAGTATTTCTAGACATTGGTGAGCAGCCAATCAGGCCAAATGAAAAGATAAAATTTTAGCGCATTCTACACTGACTAAAGATATGATGACTGAAGTATAAGAATATATAGAATATGTTTTAAGTAAAAGAAGAGATATCTGGAATAGTAGAAAAAATATTGAAGAAAGGAAAAGACAGCTGTCAAATTAGTGTTCAGTGAAATGCTCATAAATTGCCTCCTTTTATTAGAAGGCTTTAAAAAAAAGCAATCCCATACTCTTTATGAATATAAAACTCTCCCTAAAGTAACTGTTTTCTCTTTAGCATTTCTAAGTGTCTGTTTCACTGTTAGCTTAATATGCTGAATATGTATTTGAACATTTACTATACATTTTAACTTTCTAAACTTCTGTCACATAGCATTTGTCACAGCTTTAAAAAATGAATATTTTATACTCTGAAATTTAAGGAAAGTAATTTGTATATGCATTTTATATAAATTGAATGTGTGACTTTACTGTTGGAGTTATTTCAAGTAAGATCATTAGACTTACAGATTATCAGAAGGGTTTTTATAGATTTCCTGGACAACACATCATCTAGGGAAATAGAGCATTATTCTTTGAATGAGAAATTGTTCCAAAATGCCAAATAATCTGACAAGTTTTCTATTACATTATATTCTGCTAATATGACAGGAAAGAGAGAAGAAAAGGAAGAAAGAAAAAGAGGGCGACAGAGACAAAGATTTTTATTAATATAAATACTAACTCAATGCAGTTGGACTGAAAGCCTCAAAGGAAAGACAATATGAATTTCTTATGAATCTCTCTTCTTATCTTCAGAACCTGAACTCAATTTTAATATCTCAAATTCACACTTTATATATGATGAAGAACTGCTCTATCAATATATGCACAGTCCTTACTCTTACTCCCCTGGACATGTTCCAAAACTTGAATCCACATTCAATGGATAAATATATGCTATAATATATAGTAGCTACTCAAGCACCACTGGAGACTAATCTGGGAACTTGTGGAAAGAAATGCTTCATTCTTCATAAGAAACAGGGTGCTTCATTCCCTCATGACAATGAATTATCAATCATAGAACCTTTACAGCCACATTTCACGTATGTTGTAATTTGAGGACCGGCATCCAAGTAATGATCATTAATGGCAAGGCTTTTAATAAATTCTGGGTCATTTTCATTTACAGTTTTATTTTTCTACCAAAAAGTGTTTCTCTCCTTTATTAGAGTTATCTTTTAAAGTTAGGAGAAAGCTCATGTAAAATTATGTAGATAACTCACATCCAATGTAAACTTTCTGAGTTTTAGAATACTAGTTTATTTTTTTAAAATTTTGATAATTTGTATCACTGTTCTTTTTGTTTGGCCATAGTAGTATACCTTTGGTTGAGACTGAGTTATCATATGTATTTTAGGGCATGAAGTACAGAATAACTGAATGATTTATAATCTGTAATATAATTTTAGTTGAAAAAAATCAGTAATGATTTTATAAATGGGCTTTATCAAATGCCAATAATTACCAAACTCTACTTCCTATAGTAATATATATACTTAATATTAGATATTATAATATAGATTTTGGAGTCAAATGTAAATATTGTCCTATATGCATAGCTTTATAGCACTCTTCATTAATAAGCTGGTTATTGGTTTTGCAAAGCTGAGAAAAGAGAGTATTTTCTTTTCCAGCACCATCTATTATTGTAGATGGCCAGCCAATTTCAAATATGGAAAGCTGACTATTTTTGTGGCTGTAGAGGCTGTATTGGTTATGTTTCATTTTTCATGTGAATTGCTGACATCATCATGATGTGATACACAAGCTGCTACCCTAATTTCAAGCTCCATTAGCAGCATAGGAAATATTATATTGTTTACATTTATAGAGTTGAGGAAATACAGGCCTTCAAATAATATAAAACAAAATAAAGGATAATACTGTTCAGTTTAGAAATATAAGGATTACATATATCTAATATAATGTACCTTTTAATTTTTATATTTGAATTCCTCAGAATTAAGTAAATATTTGCTCCCAATAAAATCTGTCTTTGAAATTTTTAGTGATCATTATGTTTTGAATCCCAGGAATTTGAGTAATAATCCTGTACTTTAGTACATAAAAACATTTTGAAATAAAAATTCACTTTAGAGTTCACTAATGTATTGTTTATGTGGATGTGTCTTGGGCCAAATAATATATTACACAGTGAGAAGAAGCATCCAACAAAACTATGAAAAATATAATTCCATTTAAGATATTTTCTAAAAAAGTATGTTTATTCTTGAGTTGATATGTTACAAATTCACATCTTCAAAACTCCAGCTTTTATATCTCATCTGAAGAGCAGATTTTAGTATCGAACTGCCAACTTATTATCATTACATAGATGTCTGATAGGTATATCCAGTTCAATATATCTAAACAGAATTCTTGATGTCCCCATCCTGCTCATTTTAAGTAATGTCATATGTTACTCAAGTTAGAAATTCAGGTTTCTTCAGGAAGAGTTAATAGGGGTATTTATAATTTTCTTCTAAGAAAGAGTTAATAGGAGTATTTCTAATTTTTTTTAATGACCATCTCAGAAAAATAACATTGCCACCTACCTACACTCTTATCTCTGCCTATTCTTTATTATGTATTTATTCACTTGTTTCCTAAATAGCAGGAGCAACAGGAAAGTCCATAAATGAGTGAGAGTGGTTGGAGATTATATTTAAACACATATATGCAAAATACATACAAAAACATATCTACATATGCATATACTCAACAACTGTAACTAGAAATTTGGTCACTTTGTTAAATGGTCTCATATCAAACCTCCATTTTTGGATTTCTCACCACCTTCTGCTGTCTATTTTTAAAAAAATTCTATGCTTCAACTTGGAATTTTTTGTTCAGCAGTTCTTTCCATTTTGCTTCCAAATATCCAATAACTTATTACTGTCTTTACTACTGACTACCTAAAATCAAACCAAATGGAATGTGTCATAAGACTCATTCTTGTGACACCCACCCCCAACAGCACTGGCCAGCTTCTTTTTCTTCAAAGCAGCCAGAGGTCTATTCTCAAAGCCTAAACGACAATATTTCTCCCTTCTGCTTAAAATTCTGCAACGATTTCTCATACAATTAGAATAAAACTTGAATTATCCATTATGGCTTAGCTTTAGGAGAATCCATGTGATGGTCCATGTTTACTTTCCTGATGTCATATGATAAAATTTTCCTTTTATGAACTACATTTTTCTTTCTTTCTATCTAACTTGATCTTCTTTCTATCCTTCTAACACTGAGTAAATCTTGCCATAGGATCTTGACATTTCTGCTTTCCTTGCCTAGAATTCCTTTTCCCCAAGTCTTTTTATTATTTGTTTTTCACAGTTCTTAATTCAAATATTGCATCTCAAGGAGGCTTTTCTTGAACATCCAAATGAAGTGACTATGGCTTAACCTTCCCATTCCTTCACCTTGTTTTGATTTCTTCAAAATTACCACAATTTGAACTCATGTTGCTTCCATGGTTATTGTCATCGCCTACTTCCTATACCCACAAAGCCAACTCCACTAGAATATGTGTTCCGAGAAGGCTAGAATTGAAATTTGCCTTGTTACGTCCCCTTCGTGTCTAGAGCACTTAATGCAAAGGTTATAACATAATACGTACTCAAGAAGTGTATTTCATTAGTTGTAACTAATATAATTCTTTCTTCCTCCTTAATGTCTAGCCTCCCATACCCATAGTTTACTTATTTGATTCAAATGATCAAACTTGATTATTGCCTTTTTGAGGTAGTTAAAATAAAAAGTATGTCCAGATCAATGAATAATTCTGTTCCATTTGACCGCTGTTGATATTACCTCACAGTCTTTGGCTACACTTGAGTGTTTTTTTTTTTTTTTTTTCTCATTGTTCAATGATATTAAATAATGGAAGAATGCATAGTAGATGAGACATAGAAAATTACTGGCTGTACCTAACATAGAGACTACATCAATAATCAAGCCATGGTGCAAGCATTTGTCCAACTAAATTATTCAAGCCCAAGGATAGGGAAGCACGGAGGAGGAGGAAAGTCTTTCTTCCAATTTTATCATCAATTTTTAACAGCCCATATTCCTTAAGCATAAATTTCCAAGGTAATGGATCAGGGTTTTTATCAGTTCAGAAGCTTGTGTCTCAGGGCAGCACCATGTGTAATTAAAAGTAGCTTAAGCAATAAATAACATTTACTATATCACCTAATATGAAGACTCTAGGTTTAACAGTTTGATAATATTTTCAAGGAGACAAAGCTCTTTCTGTTTACTGCTCTGCTTTCTCAGAATGGGTTGGTTCTTTGGCTTGCCCTCAACACAAGTTGTTGAAGATGACTGTAGCAGTTTCAGGCTTCATATGTAAGCAAATCACATCCGGTTAAAATTGAGGACCTTTGGGGCACCTGGGTGGCTTAGTCGGTTAAGCGTCCGACTTTCGCTTAGGTCATGATCTCGCGGTTCGTGGGTTCGAGCCCCTCGTCGGGCTCTGTGCTGACTGCCAGCTCAGAGCCTGGAGCCTGTTTCAGTCTGTGACTCCCTCTCTCTCTGACCCCCCCCTGTTCACCCTGGCTCTCTCTCTCTCTCCTAGAAATAAATAAAAATATTAAAAAAAAATTGAGGACCTTTGCCTCTTGTGTGTCTTCTTTATAGGAAGAAAATCCTTTTGTGAAGCGCTCTAACAAACTTTCTTTTAGATTTTATTGGCTAAAAGTGGAATACATGTTTTTGCCCTCCTTTAAATGGATTATGGAAAATTTAGTTTCTGCCATGTTCATTCTTTACAGTGAAAAGAAATTATTCTAGCCTTAAGTGAGAAGACAACCTGACTCTTTTTTTTTTTTTGATTGCTAGTCACGTGAGGCTATTTCCCCAAAGTTATGGCTAAGTACCAGAATGACTCAGCAAGAAGGATTTTCTGTCTTAAACACAAGGTGTTCCCTGAACCAACTCTTTTTGGTCAGATTTCTGAGAGAGTGTGTCAGTGTGTCTGAGTTCCTGGGCCCAATTGATTTCTACCCTCTGAAAAATTGGCTTGTCTCTTAGTAGAAAGCCCCACACAGATACAGCTAAAATAGAGATAAAACAAATATTCAGGGAGAGCATCAAAATGTACCACCTGCCTCTAACCTGAAGGGGTCAGGAGATATTTCACAAATAAAGTGTGTGAAGGTGGAAACCAGAAGTTCCTAGGTATTTTATTTAAAAAAAAAAAATAGACTATACAAAGGCATAGAGGGATTTTCACATAAATACAACCAATTCTTTTTGTTGAAGCATCAAATACGTGAGAACTAGGATTGCAATTTTAACATAATCATGGACATACGAATAGTATTTAAACACAAAGTGCTTTAACACTCTGAAAAAGAGAAGTGGATAGGTAAGTGTCAGACCAAGGGGGGCATTGTTTGACAATTAAAGGGTTTAGAATTGATACTGCAGGGTATGCAATACAAAGTGAGCAAAACTGACCACAAAAGTGGTATGGCCATGCCCATGTTAACTTATTTTTTCTTTGACCTTTCTTAATTCTTGCTTGGACTCAATTTCCTATAACTGGTGTCTTTCCTGATATTTCCTCATATTAATCTTAATAAGCCAAATTTCTCCCTGAAACCACCTATAATCGCCCTGTCATAGAACATTCTTACTCCTTTGGTTGTCATATCCCTCACCTTGGAAGAGGCCATAAGATATCAATAGCATCTGCAATGTAAAATTTACAGGTCAAAAATAGTCATTTCACTTTTTGAGAAAATAAGATGCAAAATATGTTAAAATATATAATTAACAGGAGTTAGCCTGCTATTGATACTATACATGGAGAAATCATGAAATCATTCATGTTCCAAATTCTGCACATTGGAAAATGTTGGTATCATTAAGCACTATTGAGGAGTACTGAAATAGGTTCAAGAAAAAATATGAAACAAGATTCTAAATTACTAAGAATTTCATAATAAATTGAAATAATGATATAGACTATTCTCCAAAGAATTATTTGATAATGGAAAGAAAAGTAATAAGAGGGTGAATTGAAATTTCTAAAAGATCATTGATCTTAGGATATATGGGAAGGAATGAAGTTAACTGAATGAGAAAAGGAAAAACAGTTTTTAGGGATCAGCCTTTGACAGATGGAAAAATCTTTCTTTTGCTGAAGATGTTTATTTTGTGAAATCAGCAGGAAAAATATAGAGGGAGAATGAATTGAAAAAAAGTTGCATGTATGTTTTGAGATTGAGTCTAAGATAGATACTTATAGGAGGGGCCTTGAAAATGAAGTAAATTGTTCAGGATAGCGTTCAAACCAAAGTGAAAATAGGGTTGCTAGACAGAAGACGGTCCGTGGTCCATACTAGCCCATGGCCGATATGCAATTGAGGAAAGGTAGCTGTGCTATTTTACAACTTTTCCAGCTAAACAACGATTAGCACCCAGGAAGAGAAACAGAGGAAGTTAATGTTGTCATAAGCCTGAATTGAGATTGTCAGGGTAGAAATTGTGGAAAAACAGGCAACAATGTAACCAAAAATGGCAATGTAAGCATTATTGGAAGGTTGAAACTGGAGCCCAAGAAAGTTACATAAAGTCAGAGAGAGCTGGTGAAGGAGACAACGGGAATGGGAGCAAGTATATTAAGGGTGAGAAATTTGGCAACGTATAAAGATAGTAGGTTGTGTTTAGAGACCAAATATTTAGAATACAAAATCTTGTACAGAGAGCTCTTCTTTATATACATATATATATATATATATATTTTTTTTTTTTTCTAGGAGAGAGAGAGACAGCGTGAGTAGGGGAGGGCCAGAGAGAGAGGAAGATACAGACTCTGAAATAGGCTCCAGGCTCTGAGCTGGCAGTCAGCACAGAGCCCGACGCGGGGCTCGAACCCATGAACCGCGAGATCATGACCTAAGCGAAAGTCGGACGCTTAACCGACTAAGCCACCCAGGCGCCCCTACAGAGAGCTCTTCTATGGAATAAATAAACAAAAAAAACTTTTTGACCATTTCAATACCTCTTCAATTTTGTTCTACTTATCACACACATTTTTTCTGCTTTTAGTAAGAGTAACCTAACTTTCCTGAAGGAAAAATTTCTCCTATTCTTCAAATCCAAATCATTCAGGTTGAATCTGCTGACTATACTCGTACCCCAGGGGTGGTTTATTATGAACCCCATATTGGCCAATCGAAGCAGCATATGAATATGGCCACTGTAGTTAATTTAGGACTGGCTGAATACATCATACAAACCAGTCCAAAAAATAGAAAAAATATTCTAAAAAAGTATTTGTAGTCACTGTAAATTTTAAATGTACACTTGAAGGTATTCTCAGGCATAATGTTACCTCATGGGGATCCTGTGCCTAAGAATGAAGCCAGATTTACAAGAAAAGCATGGCAGAAATGGAAAAAATTAAGACCTAATGGTGCAAGAGCCTGTGATACAGACATGCCCACGCTATAATACCTAGATTCTTCAGATAAAAATGCTCCATTAATTTTTTCAGTGGATGTCTATTTGAATTGAACTAATGTTATTTGCAACCACAAAAATTTCTGATTATAAATAAGTACCACCAGGTTTTGCATTTCTTGACAAACAATAAAATGAAAGCAAAAAATATAATAACAGAAGCTGAGCAACAAATTGTTCCTGGTAAGTATTTTCATGTTGTTTCTTGTTCCTTTTTATCCCCGTTCATTTGACACAAATCTTAATTGCTCTTATTAGCGCTTTAATTAATTCTATCTGATCACACTCAATGTGATTTTTTTTCCCAACTGATATGACTAGATTTAAAACAAAAGCAATAACAGTAGTCTTTTATGTCCTTAGGAAAAAAATATGGAGTAGTGGTGAACCAAGGATAACTTCTAATCTGTATAGTTTTCATTGTCTTTGTGAAAATATGTGTTATTTAGAAAATGGTTCTCTCTCCTATAGGGTCCTCCCTGGAAAAGGTTGGAAGTACCATCACCTAAGTAAATCATATAATAAGTACAACTGGAAATAAATTAATATTTAGTGTAGAAATAGATGTTGTATTTCAGTGACTTGGGTAGAAAAGCTACAATTATGGAGCTTTCAAAGATGATAGCATAATGATACAGTCCTTTATCTGATTTACAGAGAATGCTGCCATTTGAAACAAAGGAAAAAGAGTAACTGGGACAGAAGGAGCTCAAATTAAATGACCACAATACTCAGATTTTTTTTCCCTCTTAGATAAGAAGATATCATTTGGCTGAAAGAATGAAGAAAAAAAGAGGTGTACTCGATGGCTTAGATGACTGCAAATGGAATACCTTTCACCTCTAATTGACTGACTGAAATGGAGGCAGTCTCCATAGAGACTGAAATTCCTCCATGAGAGGTGGCAGTTCCGCAGGAAGGCTGCAGATGGAGGACTGTGTCTCCATTTATGAGAGATAAGGAGCATGACATTAGGACTGGATTCCCTGTTTTCCATAGCTAATCTTAGCCGTTATCAGTCTCTCATGTTTTAAAATATAGCGTTCTCCACAAAGATTCAATTTAAAGAATTATAACTTGTTTATGGTAATACATTGAGGCTTGGGGGAAAGTTTTGAATCAATCTCATTCTTAAACTACTGCTCACACTGTTAAGCTTCGTGTTATATCCATCAATATGTATCGGATTTTGCTTCTTCTGTATGATTATGCTCTGAAATCCTGTGATTATACTGTCACAGAGAAGTGCTATGACTTAAGATTTAAATCATTCTGCCTCTCATATACAGGTTTAATAATAAATTTTAATAATAAAATAAAACATTTTAATAATGAAATAAAAGAGAAAAGGAGGCCTTCTGACCACCACTGATGCGTTTCTTCTTTACTGGTGTCTTCCATCCCATGCTCTTCCGGTTTAGCACTGAATTCACTGGAGGCTTTTCAGCTTTGAATACTATTTCATCTGACTTCTCTTGCTTTATAGAGCAAATGTTGGGTTTCCTCAGAACTGCATCTAGACCAGTAGCATATCTGCAGTTAAAGTCCTCCTAACCTTTCTTCCTCTTCCTTCAAACTCTAACTCATGGTCTCTCTGCTCCAGTCAGGGCAGACGACTGTTCTTTAAATATAAATGGGGTCATGTTAGTTTTCTGCTTCTCTTTTTCATGGCTTTCTGTCAAAGAAAGAATAAAATCCAAAACTCATTGCAAGTCTCTTCATTTAAGTCTTCCTGAAGTTTGCCTGCTTTTCTTCTCTTCAGTACACTGTGGTGATGTTTTTTCTCAATTCCTCAAAAATGCTAAATTTTCATCTTAAAAAAAAGTTTCCTTGTTTTGAGAGACAGAAAGATCATGAGCTGTAGGGAAGAGGCAGAGAGAGAGGGAGAAAGAAATCCAAACAAGCTCTTCATCAGCTGAACCTGAGGGCAGAGGGCATGGGGTCTGCCTGAGGCTCCTCAGTATACAGCCCAAGGGGCTGCGGGAAGGGGATCTCAACTCATTTTGAGGCATCATCTCACAACCTTGAGATCAAGGGAGATGAAGAGAAATCAAGGAATCATGAGTCCAGCACACTTAACTGACTGAGTCACCCAAGTGCCCCTTGAAGGCATCTTTTAAAGCATTCTTTCCACAACTCTTCAGCTGACTGGCTCTTTTCTTTTCTTGGTTCTCATTTTATATGCAATTGATTCCAATATGCTTTTCCTGATAATCCATTTAAAATGTCCCCAAATATTATTCTCAGTATTAATCTTTATTATACCTCCTTCAAAAACACACTAGAATGTGTTCTAATTTTCTAGATTGGCCTATTTGATTGTATATATTTTTTTTCTTCTCCACTAGAACATAAGCTTCCTGAAGCCTAGGTTCTTTTGCGTAATTCTGCACAAAATCACCAGTACGAACACTGTGTTAGATGAATGTTCACTAGATTATAATTTAGCACATTGATATTTTTATAAATATCAGTTTCCTACATTGTGGTACTAAACACAGGAGTTCCACCTGATCTTACCCTAGATATCAAATGGGCTTGTTCCCTCATCCTCTCATGTCTTTGCTTAATTGGTAGCTTCTCACTGAGGCAGTCCTCTCTCAGATTCCAAATCTGTGGATCCTTTCTATTATCCTCCAGAGCGTTTTTCACATTCTAATGTAGAATATGTTGAAATTAGTTAATTCCATGGCCTCTTCACTCTGTAAAATCCATGAATCATTTTATGACTTTGTTTTATTCTTATTGCTGTTGCTATTTGTTTTTCTACTGAATAGAAATACTACAGCTTAGGGTTTGATACATTTTGGAGGAATATTTGATTGATATTCCAGGTTGAGTGTAGAGAAGGGCTTCTTGGGACATAAGCTTTGTCTTAAACATACCATTGGTTTGGGCATTCACAATGTTCACAGAATTGAAGTTCTTAGGAAACATTGCAGTGACAAAATATTTTAACTTTTTTTAAACTTAGCCTTATCTTTTATTGATATATAGTAGTACTAATGGCCTACAGATAATATTTTTGGTGAAAAAAAATACTTTGAACATAGAGTCTTAATCCTGGTTATAGCTTCAGGGGTCATCTGTTCCAGCGCTCTTTCTTTACAAGTGGGGAAACTGAAACCAGGAATCCATTAGTATGACTTACCCAAAGACACAGAGATCCTTAGTGGCAGAACCAGGAGTAGATCCCAGGTCTCAATGCCCAGGAAGATGTTCCCGAGAGACCACTCTGACTAAGCTGATAAACACTTATAGCTAATCTTGTTCATCATTAAGAACAAATGTATGTGTTTACAAAGCACTCTTATCGCTGCTTATATACTCAGTGCCTGGAACATAACAGAAGTTCAATAAATATTATTGAATTAACAAATGCCCCAATCCCTTATTAATCACTATGGTGTGTTCTGTTAGGTTACAAAAAGTGACATGAAGTACAAGAGTTGGAAGTGAGTGGAGCAATGAGAAATTATTGTAAAGTACAAACTTTCTCCAAAATGTCTCTAATGGTTCTGTTGTTGCCTTGGAAGGAGCACCCACACCACGAAACCATCTGTACCTTGGGCATCATGTGATCTACTCTGTGATAACAATTACATTGGAGAAAACTCTGAGTGGTCTAGTTTAAGAATTTTGTTTAAAAACAACTAATATTTGTGGTTTCAATAAGTGAAGAGATAAAAATACACTTAAGATTACATTGGCGTGATAGCTGTAGCTCAGTCTGTATTAGGATTATTAGGGTACATTAGGAAAATAAGATAAACTCTTCCTCAGTGTAAAAGAGCTTGTACCATCAGCTAAGGCTGACACATGTCAGTGGGCATCCATCTCTAAAAATCTCTTTCAGCACATTTTAAACTGCTCAAAAACATGTTCTTGCTTTTCTATTGCCTTGAGAAAATATACTGATGATTATTAATAGAGGACAAGAAATGTAGACACTTTTGGGAGAATGGAAAGAAGAAACTCCAGTCATTTCCATAGATATTGCCATCTGTTTAAATTCACAATGAAAAAATAACCAGTATAAAGAGTATGCTAAGATAAAAATAGTTCACCTGTCATTATTTTGAAAGGAGTCAGACACAATGAAAACAATTCTTTCTTTTTTTTTTTTTTAAACTTGAAGGATTCCTGAACAGCCACTCCTTCAACAAATAAATATTAAGCCTGTTCCATAGATTATGTACTGCGTTCAGTATAAGCTCAACTAAAGCTCAGGTAATTTTCCAAGGCATGGAACTGTCCTATATATTTGGAATTTTTCCTGTATCAGAATAAAGTCCATGTGTCAATATGACACATACCAAAGTAGATATTCCAAATCTAGAATTTACAAGATATGCCTCTGCTCTCACCCTGCAATCCCCCTCATCCTCCTAGAGATGCTTCTATTTACTGGAGCCATTTACATTTTCATCTTTTTCTCCTGTTCAAATCTGACCCCCATTCTTCTTCATCCTCTCGGTTTTTTTCTTTAGATCAAGGTCACCATCATTCACTTAATCCTCCATTTCTAGGCCCCATGGATCAAATTCCATTTCCATGCTAGCCTCATGTCTCTTCAGGTGCCTCATTAATTTTTTGGCATTTTGCCTCATGATGTAGTCCCTTTATTCTCTCTTAAGAGCACTCCTCAACAAATTCAGTGGATCTAGCTTCATATCTCCTGAATTCATTTTCCTCTTGGTACACGGCAACAAATAGCCATTTGTCCTCAGGCTCACTTGACATTGTATATGAAGTCATTATTCTCTCACAGTTATATGTTGGGTAAATGATGTAAAATTGTCAAAGTCGAGTCTTGGGAAGATGTATAGTGAGAAGAACAAGACATTGATTCACTTCAGAATCCAGAAGATGGTCCTGCTCATTTAGAGGATGCCTGTTGTCTAACCAGACTCAGCCATGGTTGGTGGGATACTGGAAACAGCCTTCTCCCCATTTCAATGACTCCATTCGTGTTCCAATAAAAACCATTGTTTATACTTGCAGCAGTGATCTTCCTAGGAAACAATTAAAATTATGTCATCGTTTTACTATGTGTCAATGGCCCCTTCATCTTCCCTCCATTATTTTTGGAATAATTTTAAATTTGTAGAATAATATACAAACCCATGTTACTTGCAGTTCACACCCTCAACCTCTCCTGAATGCCTAAACAAAGGATGGTCTTTTTAAAATTAGAATTTTATGTTCCTTCCACCCCAACACCTCTTGCCACCAAGCCTTCCATTCACAACCACACATATACACTGGTAATCCTACTCCTTTCTGACTGACTCACATCTACTCATAATTCAGGTTAGAGTTCAGCAATCCTTGCCAGCGTTCTGTTGTGTTTTCTTACTCTCTAAGCACAGTTTGTTTATCTTTATCATAAGCAGCTATTCTCACCAATTATAAGCTCTTGGAAGCTGATGAAAATAATAATGTTTTAAACAAAAATATTGTGTCTCCAGTGTCAATTCCAGTACCTGACACATAGTAAGCAATTAAAAAATCATTGAGGTATAATGAGAGGTGGCCCATCTATCTGTGACTTGGTGACTCTGTTTTAATGTATATTCACACTCACTGACACCTTTCTTGAGAGGTTTAAGTATATAGCTAGTCTTTTTTTTTAATTTTTAAAAATGTTTTATCATTTTTGAGAGAGTAAGAGAGACAGACAGATAGACAGAGCACGAGTGAGAGAGGTGGAGAGAGAGAGGGAAACAGAATCCAAAGCAGGTTCCAGGCTCTGAGCTGTCAGCACAGAGCATGACATGGAGCTTGAACTCAAGAACCGTAAGATCATGACCTGAGCCTAAGTTAGATGTTCAGAAGCTACTAACGAGGTTGTCTTGGAGATTAAATGAGGTATTGAGCATGGTACCCAGCAAATGCTAAATGCTCCATAAATGCAAACAGACCATCTTCACAAGCCTGGGGAAATAGTGAGCACATCTCCCACACTGCCAGCCACTCCTGTGAAGAAATGCAACCTGAGAGCAAACAGTGCATAGGCCTTGCGGAAAACCCACCTGGTAGATGGCTGAGGGCGATATAACCCCAGCAGGAATCTCAGAGCAAAGAGCTTTAACTCGGCAACCTGGCTGCCCCCCTCCTGATAACTGGAGGAGACTGGGCTTGGGGCCCAAAGGTGAAGCAAGCGAGGGTTTTCTTTGGCAAGTTCCTGATTCCTTTATGTCTGTGCCCTTTAACTCCTGGGTACCCCCAAACTCACACATTGCCTATTACTAGACCCCTCCCCCCCCCACCACATACACAAATACAACCTGGCCCGTCTCTTGGGAATTTTTCCCTGCTCCCTCCCTCTGCCCTACCCCATCGGCACAATTATAAATCCCCCGTTCCCAGGGGTTCATCTGATTATTTCTAAGGGACTAACTCTTAGAAGAGGCTTAACTGACTGAGCCACCCACGTGTCTCTCAATCTAATGCTCTCATTATTAATTCTCCTCTGAATGGAATCTGATTAAGTATCTGAAGATCAACTTGAAAGTGATACTCATTTTAAACCTCTTTAACTTTCTAGGTTGAATCAGAAGGAACTGCCTATCTTGCAGGTCAGATGCAGTTGAATATTAGCAATCCTTTACACTTCAAGCTTACATATGAGAAAACCAAGACCTAAAGGACTTAAGTGACTTGTCCAAAAATCATGTCTTAGGGTATAAGCTGGGAGTGAAGACCAGGAACTCGATTTTGCATAAAGATTATCTTCTACCTACATTCATGTTACTTGTCTTATTCCCAAAGGTCAGTAAGGTGGGAACTCCAGGCAGGCAGCCACTTACTCCACCCACTCAAAACACTTGTCGAGTTCATTTTGTAGAGATGAAAAACAGACTTCCTAACCTTTTTGTACTGCAGAAGACACAGTTAAAGTACCTACATGTCCCTTAGTCCCAGTGGGTAAGGCAGTGATGAGCTGTTACTTCCCAGTACCTCTTTCCCTCAAATATCATCCGCAAGAGGTAAATTTCAAACATGGTGACTCTGACAGCCACCTTTGTATCTCCCACAGTATAGTGTTTCACAAAGGTTTGTTGAATTGAATATAATGGAATTGAGTGAAATGTGAAACCCCCAGTTCCTATGGATTTTTGTCAAACACATGCTCCCTGCTTGTATTTCTCTGTTCTCAAGGTCTCAGGTTTCTACCCTCACTATTCTTGCATGTTATTTCACTGATGCCACAAATTTAGTGCTAAACCTGTGTTTGGTTCATAAGGTCACAGCTTAAAATTAAAAATTTCTTAAAGTGGGAAGTTAGCTATTTTATAAGGGTTCTTTCTTTCTGTAATAAAACATTAAAAAAATGTATGTTAAGTAAATTAATTTTATTCCTGACTAGACATTTGGAAATCTTATTTTCTGATTATAAGAAGGGTCATTAAATATCTATTGGTTTGCCTCATTCAAATCAATTGCTTCCAGTGAATTGAAATAAGGAAAGTCACTGAAATAAACCATCAACTCGAATATGCAAGACTAAAGTGCTATTTATTAGCTAATAACCTGGATTCCCCAAATCAATGTCTGTAATATGGTAAGAAGTAATCATTTTGGTAAATTAATTAATATTGAATTGTTTCAGAATGTCTTTGCTGAAAAACTCAGTGTTAGGTATTTTCCACTTTGTTTCTAAGTTTTATGTGTTTCTCCTAATAGGTTTGTTTTGTATTTAGAAGGTGCTTCTCTGTCAAAATATAAAATATTTGCACCAAATCTTTCAAAACCTTTCAAATAAAATCCGTCAAAAGATCAATATATTTAAGGATTGGTTTTAACTTTTTATTGCAATTGAAAGTGTGTGTTATACATACTAGTATCTATTATAACTGTGCACCTGAAATGTTAACCTATCCAATATGTTCTGTGTACTAGATAATTAGGCCATTTCCCCCAAAGCAATGATATTAACTAAGGGTGACAGTGAGGGACTAATGAGATAGGAGAAATGAAAATGTAGAGAAAATTGTAGGAGAAAATCTTTTAATGTAAAGGTCAGCAATAGAAATATAGTGCATAACTACGTGACCTAACCCAAAACAGGTCATAGGAATTACAAAACTCCTTCTAATTATATGCAATACTGATTGAAAGCAAATATGAATATAATCACCAACTGAAATCGTATGTGTTAAGTAACCAGTTGCAAGCATTCAAGTCTGCAAATTGAAAACTGCAAACATCTGTGGTTCCCCTGAGTTTTCTTTCCTTCAACACTTTCAGTAAATTTAATGACACAAGTGAAACCTTGTGGCAGTCACAAAACTACAGAGCTTAAAGATGAACTTGGATATTTTATGTGCCTTTAAGGAAACGTCAAACATTGCCCGCGCGTTAGCGCACACACAACACACACACAGAAACAAATCCTCGGTGAATGCATCCATCAATAGGTAACAGTTTGCAGTTTGATGGTGGTATTTTTATTTATTCAACTTTTCTCTTTCTTTTTTTTCTTTCTTTTTTTTTTTTTTTTTTTTTTCCAGCCAGGGTCAAATGCTGTCCTTCTGATCTGCTACAATCAGGTGCTCTCTGTAGAGCTCTCCTTTTGTTCTTCAGGAGGGGATGCATTCGCCACCCTGATGTGTGCCTTTTGATGATCTGAAAAATGTGGGTGTTCCTCAAGGGCTACTGATCTAGATGCCTTCGTTGCTAGAAATAGATCAAGGGAGGCTTTCTCCAAAAATCCAGAGTCATATCACAAAGAAAACCAAGAAGATTAAAAGTTTTGCTATCAAATTATACTCTCACCACTAAGCAAAACCTGTGTGTCCTTTTATTTTTTGGTAAAATTACCAGGGAAAGTAGCTGTATTAACATGCTATACTCAAGAACTCATTCTTTTGAAAAAATGAATAAGTGGTCACAATTCTTAAAATAATAAAGCTATGTCTACCAGAATCAGTGACACATTTCCAAATTAACTTGTCTATCTTGCTAGGAGGTATTGTGACATTTGAGTCTGTTGAGGTATCACGAATTAGAAAAGAAAGTGAGAATACTTATCTCTTTGGATTGTGGTTGCATCAACTTACAGAAGGTTAAAAACCTGAATTAACAAGTGATGATGAGGGAATTGTGCAAATATGCATCTTAAGGCTAAATGCTGCAAATTTTTGATAAATGCACTTTGGCCAAAAAATGGTGTATATAGAAAACAGTTTTAATAAACGTAATAACTTGACACGCTTATTTATTGTGATAATGATGTTGATGACAAAACCCAAAATAATCCAATACACCAACACCATAAATTAATGGCACTTTTGAAAAAAGTAGATTGGAAGTTTCATGTAATAACTTAATTTTTACAAGATTCGTTTACCAATAGTTTAGCCTAAAGCAGAATGAATTCCACCAGAAAGCAGACGTGAATGGCTTTTTGATTCTTAGATCCCATTCTCACATTCACATAATATCCAGTTACTTATTTTTGCTGTATGCACAACCAAGATAAAATTACTCAACATTCTCCCTAAAGGTCAAAAGCCACCTCTCCCACCCTTACTTTTCTGAAATAGAGACAGATATTCAACTCCTATTTTGACATTCGATGATCAGTAAAATGAAGAGAATAAAATTTGTACAATAAAAAATAAAATCAAAGGATTGGGGAAAGGCTAACATTTTAAAAAATGCTTGGTGACATTTGGACAAAAGTCCAAAGTAAACACAAGTTAAGATAATTAATAACAAAAAAACACACTGCCTGGAGTTTGAAGAATTGGGAATTAGGTGGTAGATCATGGAACAAGTCACCTGGCAGATGGAAAAGCTGTTGAAATTAACTAAAGGGGAGAAAGGAATTGAAGAGGAGACAGGAACATCACAAAGAGCTTTTAGTCACAGCTTAATATTTATAGTTCTTTTAGGCAGGGTGAGATTAGTCAAACTTGTCTAAATTGGATTCAAAGTGATACCATGTGGCCTGGATTCTGGATTCACAAAGCTTTGACACAGTTTTACTGAAATAATTGTCTTTAAAGTAAGCAACATATTGCTTTTTTATGTGCTGTTGAAATTTATATAAGGTGAAGGTAATCTTTGAAAGGGGCTGGATAAAGGTGAAATTAAAGATCCTAAAAAAATCAATTAACTGATCAAATCACATATCCTTTTTTAATGTTTCATACTAATAATTATCTATTACTGACAGAAAAACCTAAAGAAGCAAAGACTTTGAATTTAAGGTTTCATAAGCAAGTATAGGGGCCTTTGATAATAGTGCCTAAATTCCTTTCCTTTGCAATTAACTCTGCTGAAAATTTGTTCTCTTTTCATTGTTTTTAATACTCAAATTAAGGACACATTCTTACAAAAACCCAACCATAGAACTGAGAGCAGTGAAAATAACTTCAGCTTAAAGAGTATGTGTTGTTTATTTCAAAAGTACTTTTAAAAGTCTATCTTTTTGAATGTGTATATATACTGATTGTGCGTATGTAAATAATATATTAACAACACTTATAATCACCAAATTTGGATGAGCACAGCTTTAGAAATTATAGTATTCAAATATTATCTTCTCTTGAAATTCCAATTTATGCCTCTTTTATGGTTTGGATCAGGCTATGTTATTCTAAGCCAGCTTTTTAAAAAAGTTTATTTATTTTGGGAGAGAGAGGGTGCAGGCGGGGCAGAGAGAGAAAGAGAGAGGATCTCAAGCAGGCTCTGCACTGTCAGTGTGGAGCCTGATGCGAGGCTCAAACTCACAAACCTGAGATCATGACCTGAGCCAAAATCAAGAGTCAGATGCTTAACCGACTGAGCCACCCAGGTGCCCCTAGGCCAACGTTTTTAGCCAAGAGTAGCCACCATAGCAAATAAAAGATGTTTAAATAATAATAAAAAAAACACATCGTGCATGTGATATGAAAAATTACAAGTTCTTGAGCAAATGAGTACACATGAATTAATTTCAAATGGAGATGGTTTGATATCCCTGAAAATCAGGTTAACTTCATGGAGGATTATTAGGACACGTGGGTGTTTCACATACATGCACTGAATGTCTTTTTTAGTAGCAGAACTGGATGATATCGATCATATTGAATATTTCACACCCACAAAAGGAAAAAAATACAAACCGGTATTCAGCAGGAAGTAGGCTGTATGTTAACTAGTCACTAAATGACTCTTGATCAGAATGGAGCTTTGCTCCAGAATAAGAGGCTCTCAAGAGAGAGGTCATTGCTTTCTCTCTAAGAGGGCCAGGCTGCATAGCTATTTTACAGTCTACTTTTAGGAAAGAAAGACAAGCTATGAATATAATAAATATCCCGTGTAGCTGACCTGTTCACTGAGGTGTCAAACTGTGAAACTTTAAAACCAGTTAAGGTACTTCTAAGGTATATCTTGTGAAGGAATTATTTTTCCTAAAGAATATTAGCATTCTATATTACTAGAATATTGTGTAAATGAGTCACAATCCATCATGGGACTGGATGCTATGGGGTTATGAAAAAGAGTATTAAATTTCGTGATAGTGTTCAACACAAAAGCCTGAATGGAAATAGTATTTCACTAGAATCCAACTTACTACATAAAACACAAAATAGCAACCAAAATATTATGTATGATATGAGACATGATTGATTTTTATTTTCTCTTTCTTCTCCTTCTTCCTCTTCCCTATGTTATTTGTCACCTTCCCTTAAAATCTGTTGTCTTTTGTGTAAATTTATTTTAGGACCCAACCACCTGGCCTCAAAATTCGTTGAACTTCCTTTTCTTAGGGCATTCTGAATAGTTCACTGGAAACTTTGTTACAGTGTCACATACTTATTTTCCTCTCTATTCTTCACAAATGCTGTTTCTCCCAGAAAATGTTTCCTTTCTGTTTACCTCAGTGGTTTTCAAAGTGGGCTGATTATCAGAGTTAATTGGTGACCTTGCAAACTGCCTTTCTGTGAGCCCCAGACTTTACTTCATTATTTCATTGCTGTGGGGTGGGTCTTAGGGAATTTTTTATTAATTTCTCTAATTGATTCTAATGTTCATTTAGGGTTACAAACCACTGAGCAATCAAATCCTACATACTTTTGGAGATCCAGAACAATAGCACCTCCAAGTTATTTTGCCCTCCGTAATTACATCCCTCGGCCCCGGAGAATCCTGCCTTTTTTTCCCAATGAATAGCACACATGCACCATCCTACTTATATTGTTTTTAATACACATTACTTTAGGCTTTTGCTATTTGTAGACATATCATGTTGTCTTATTTTTCTTGCTTTCTTGTATAGTTCTTGTGGTCACAATTAGGTTTTATACATCTTTGGTTGGTGTTATGCCTTGTATGTTTTAAATGTAAACGAAGTTTTGTTACATTGGTGTAATTAACCAATGCATTATCCACAAATAAATATTTCCTAGGTCCCATCAAAGTAAATATACTTGTTCTATTATCTCCAAAAGTAATTTGTCATGAATTATAGATCCAATAAGAAGTGTACTCCTAAATACATATGTAAAGCAAATATTTAGAAATGAGTGTGTATTAACATGAAATATGCATTAACAGTGATAAAATTTTTTAAAAAGTCTCCAAAGCAATATATATTTTCATTTTATGAAAGAAACAAAATAAAAAGTGTGTACCAGATTCATCCTTTTAGGTGCACATACTAATTTTATTTTTCTTTGAATTCTCTATTCCTTGAATAGTGCTTAGGACAGAATAAACACTCAACAACATTTTACAGATTTAAAATATTAGGGAAAGAATCTACTTTTATGAGTCTTAGAATATAAGTATATTAAAGATACTGAATGATGAATTCAGACTAGAAACAAATTGAATTTTCTATTGGAAGAATTAGGGAATGGTAAGGTAAAACAATCATTCAGATTATGACAACTTCTTCCCTGAGTAGCATTATCAGCAACCTGTGGAATTATGTATATAGAGTGGTTTAGTTGTATTCTTTTTGGTAGACTTCTCGACCATTGCACTGTATTTTCCTTTCAAGATAATAAATTTCAACAGACTAGCTATGATTTATGGAACAAAATTCTTGAAAAAGTGAGATAAAAATTCAACTTCAAACTATAATGTGTCACATACTTTGTTAAAGTGGCTTTCTTTGCTGGAGTAAAATAAGTTTTCATACCATGCTTATGCTGAGTTGTTGCTATGGTAACTATATATGTCTCATAAAATTGTAAACAATTGTGTAAAATGGTTAAATAGAGCACATGTTCATAGCTGTACTAGCTCAGTTGAGTGTATACACACTTCGTTTTTAATATTATCTTTACAAAGAAATATTTATTCATTTCAAATGGATGCTCAGAACCTTCTTCCAGAAGATTATGGTTATTTGTGTGTGGGTACATGGTGTGTAATTGGGGAAAGTGACTTTTCTTTCCATTTTCCAAAACATAAAATGAGGTGATTATAATACAGACAACTAGAATGCATGGTTCATCCATATAATTATTATGAGTAGTCTATGAAAACATGCCAAAAGCTTCTCTAAGAATTAGGCCCTCAGGTATAAAGATTAGCATGGTTAAATTGACTGCTGGCGATTTGAACAACCTCTAAAGGCTCTGCATAAAATCCATTGATAATGAAAATTTTCATTAAAAAAAAAATGTGCTGCCATGGTCAATCAATGCTAACCAATTTATAGTCTCTATTTTTATAAGAGTCTGGAAGAAAATGCTTTTAAATCAGCCAAACAAAACTCTCTGAATTTGTTATAGATTAATACGTGATGACTTTGCCACTTAAAAAAAAAGGCAGAAATTATAGGAAATCAGAGGGCACACATCTCCTACATGCTTGTAGCTCTGTTTACAATTTGAATTGAGGAGTGATGTTTTTGTGGTGTCCTATATGCTAAATCCTGAATGAAATGGTGAAATGCAGGGCTAAGGTTCTCGCTGAGAACATGTATTCCCAAGGAAAATTTAATTTTAAAAAAGCCCTTGTAAGATCGATGTTAATTGTTCATGGAACATTATGGTCCTCTTAGATATTCATATGTTCAAAATGACATACAGAAATAGTAACTACATTTAGAGTCACTCATTCATTTAACGAGCATCATTTCTAATCAGAAATATATAACCATTGTCACATTTGGGGTCTCTTTTGGAACTTGGAAAGTTCTGTTCCCGAGAAATAGCCTAAATACCTTTTACTTACCTTTTTTGTTGTTTTTTATATTCCCATTTTCTGTGCACATTTTTCCATTCACCTTATTTGACACCTGTATTCACTGATTACAAACAACAGATAAAAATTAAAAGTTAAGGATGTACATGAAACAAAAGCCTACAAACAGATTTTTCTAAGTTGAATGAGAAAAATGAGATTTCAAGAAACTATGTGTTGTGTTGTTTCTTCAGAGAAAGGAGCTCTCTGAGTGTGACCATTTGCATTAAGTATCTAGGATATTTGCTCATGGCTGTCATATGAAACCTGTCATTTTATTATTCTCAGAAAAATGTTTTCTTTATTTCAGCTATCATTTAAATACCAAAACAGAACAAATTTCACAGAAATAAGTAAACATAATATAAAATTGCTCTTGTAAAATTATAACTATATCATCTAGCTGCTTAAGATCTCAAAGAATGCCTTCAAAACTTGCACATCAGAAACCAAGGTTTTGTAATTACCTTAAGCAGTATAGTAATGTAAGAAATGGAGAAAGATATCTGTATATATCTTATTTTAACAAAACATTTAATACTACGTTGTGTAAAATCTTACCTGCAATATTAATTTTAAAAGTGGCTATTAATATGAATGTTTTCAACCCACAAAAATTCCTGTAGACAAAAGATTTTTTTCCTGTCGAGAGCTACCTGCCATCTAAGAAAAATAAAAAATAAATAAAAATTATTTTCTGTCATATGACTTTATGTGAGTTAACCATGTACTAATGTAGCCTGAAGGAAATGAAGAGAAAATAAAAAAGAATTGAGAGAGTATGGCACCAAATATGAGGACATCCAGCTGTGGATACCTTGTTTTGCCATAGCCTCTTTTACATACAAGATTTCCTCTGCATACTAGAAAGAAGAGCAGCATACATCCTACATATCAAAAGGAAATTAATAATATACTGACTATCAGTGTTTCTCAACTCTATTTTTATAATTGACTGGATATGTTTAACAAATAATGACCGAGCTAAAATCATGCATCAGTCTACTTCTAGACACTAGAAGTAAAGCCATATATAAGACACACACTACCCTCCTGCTTGCGGAACTTACAGTATAAAAAAAGCAAGAACTAAAGCTAAACTCTAAATCAATGGGCTAATCACCAGATATTGGACAGGTTGTATGACATTACATTTCAAAAGGAAAATACGAGCTATTCGCTCGATAGCGTAGGTAATAACACTGCAAAGTTCCTGAATCATTTTTTTTTCTTTACATTACAATCAAGCAAATGTGGCACCAATTTTCCACAATAAAATAAACATGGAGGAAGCATATGAGACTTTGAAAATGACAATAACAACAGGTGTATTAAGTTTTGGTTCAACAAGCATATTTATATATGTGTATCAGATATTGGGCTGAGAACTAGATTTGAAGCATAATTATTATTACATAGTTTCTTCTCTCAAGGACTCTAGACAATGGGTAAATTGATAATTTAAAATAATATGATGAGGAGCACCTATGTGGCTCCTTCAGTTAAGTGTCCAACTCTTGATTCTGGCTCAGGTCATGATCTCATGGGTTCGTGAGATGGAATCCGATGTGGGACTCCAAAATGATAGTGCGGAGCCTCTTTGGGATTCTCTCTCCCTCTCTCTCTGCTCCTCACACCCCCTTTCAAAATAAATAAATAACCGTTAAAAAGTGATAACAATAAAAATTAAAATACTATGAAGAGTGATGGATTATAGAGTAAGGGGAATAGGCCCAATATGAGAATAAGGAAAAGGTTTCTGGAAGCAAAGTTACCTCTTACTAAGTGGTAACTAAGCAAAAGCTACTGAACAGGAATTCTATATATGGGAAGAAATATAAATTAAGGCACAGAGTAACAGTATCTGTGAAGAGGTCAAGAGCTTTGTATTGCTAAGCCGTTAAACATAGTGCAGAAAAATGAGGCAGATTTAAATCATAGGTAAATCATAGATTTTTCCATTCTATTCTGGAGTTTAGTATTTATTCTAAGACTGTTGGGAAATCACTGGAATGCTTTCATAACTACAATGTCATAGTCATATTTACATTTTAGAAAGAACTAGCTAGAAATAGTGGGCTCAAAAGCTCAGTGGTTCAGGCAAAAGATGCAAAGATGTTGACATAAAGTGTGGGATTGCAGGGGAAGAGAGGGAGAATACACTGGATGTCTATTTAGGAAGTAAAGTCAATAGGAATTAGTGATGAATTACATCTGGGTCTAGGGAGAGAGAAACTTGAAGAACTTCCTAAAATTCTGCCTTGGGTAATTAAGATGGGATTGCCCTAACAGTTGTAGGCTTGAGGAGTTTAAAGTAATGAATTATGATTTAGGCTTGTTACATTTTTGATGCCTGCAGAATTCTGGGAAGAACATCATCCCCCTACCTAGTATGACCTTTCCTAATTATTTTCTACTTCATTTCTTTAAACTAAACCTTGAGAATGATCCAAAAGTCTGGTGACTACAGTGCGGGAAAGTGTTCTGAGAGCATGGTCAGCCATTTAGTATCTGTTAAGTAGGGAGAGACATGAGGCCAGGGTCAAAGACAGATATAGTAAATGGTGCATAGATACTTGTAAGTTAGTATTTAGCTATTCACTTCACTAAGACAGATATTTATATTTATAGATTAATAATTTGTATTATTATTAAACTGTAGATTATTATCATTTTCAGGAAGTCTACTGTAATCATTTAACTATGTTCAATGTTATTGTCAGAACCAAATTACTCAAAATATGTAAATGTCAAAGATCACTCCTGCAACCCATTGAACTAAAATGACGTGACTCATCTCTACACATTCAGAATTTCAAATATCTAAAATACCTCTATTTCCATGTTGGAATTCATCCTTTATTAATAGGTAATGATTTGTTTATAATTCCATTGAAGACTTAAAACAGCTCAGTTGTGTGGAAATTTTAAAAAGTGAAGTATATATGAGATTAAAATTTTGAAAATCATATTCCTTAAAAAAGATTCTTTCTAGTTAAATTTTTCAAATTTTAAAGTACAGTTTCCTGATCTTCATGAAAAGAGAAATATGTGAAAAAATTAACCTTTTGAAGTCACAGCTCTGTCTCTTTCACTGATTTCTTTCAAAGGACTGTGTTGATAATTTTTCAGGGTCTCTTAGCTCTTGCAATGTTAGAATGTACACAAAATGATGATTATTCCAACATTATGTATAAAGGTTAGCATATATGTCTTGATGATAAATTTCATGAGAATTTTTTCCCAAGTGTAGAAAGCTATATGAACAAAATGATATGCCAAGACTTGGTTAATAAATCGATCCAATAAAATTTAACATTGGAAAGCATTTAAAAAAAATAAACTTTTTGTAAAAAAGGAAACCTGGGTTCAAGGGTGAAAACCAGATAAATACTGACAATCGGAACCTGTAAATTTATAAAATTGTAAACTCAAACTCAGATTCATTACACAATGCAACCAATGATAGTAATGCTTTGTAAAAGTAGGAAATGAACTACAAAGTGTCTGCCCTGAAAAGTCTAAAGTGGAAGAAATGACCTGAGGCTGATTACTGTCACTGCTGTGGCTCTGGTTGAATGAGCTCTAATTTGACCCTCAAGTGACAATTTCACCAAAGAACAACAATGAGGAATATATGAAGACAGACATTTCAACACAATGCTTTCAGAGGTGGGCTGACCTCATGTCAGTGTCAAAAGTGGGAAGAAATTGAATGCATTTTCTAAGGGGTGAAAATCCAGAAACATTTAGGATCCAGCTTATCAGTAGCCAGCCAAGAATCTTCAATAGAGAAAGTGCATGTAAACTCAGTGGACTGTCGTACTCAAACCAAGTACAGTGGGCAAATGCTATTACCTAAGGTTATACAAATACAAAAATTCAAGAAGTATGAGGGCCATTTGATTTATGTTAGTTCATGTAAATTTATGTAGTGTCCTATGTGCACAATAGGACACTAGTCCTTATGTACTATTACATTTGGGTTTCATTAATGATAGTTACACATCCTGAAACCAAAGTCACCAATAAAATGATCTAAATTTACCTAAAACACATTTATCCCTGTCTCCAAATTTGCTTCTCTCTCTTGGGTTATACCCTTTCCTTTCTCTTCAATAAGTCCAAGATGTCCTATGCTTCATATATATATATATATATATATATATATATATATATATATATATCACATACCTTTTTATTTGTGATTTCCTTTTTCTGAATTTTTATTTTTACTTGTATGGCAGTAATACAACTTTTTCTCTATTAGATTTTGTAGGCAGCTAGGAGTTGAGACAAGTTTTGGGGTGATGGAAGCTCTATGATTTTGTGGTGATTTCATTTAACAATGATTTTAAATTAATAGAAGCATATTCTGGATTACAACCATTTTTAAAACTATTGCCATTTAATTTTAATCAATAAATGTATTTGAGACCTCACTTTAAGTTTATACATATTAAAAATGTTATAATAAAAGTAATTTGTGTCAATAGAGGAGCATCTAAAAGTTTTTTTTTTTTTTTTTTTAATCTCTTTAAGAAAAGAGAATGACTAGGGATGTCTGTGGCTCAGCCAGTTAAGCATCTGACTTTGGCTCAGGTCATGGTTTGTGAGCTTGAGCCATACGTTGGCCTCTGCAATGATAGCTTAGAACCTGCTTTGGCTTCTGTCTCCCTCTCTCTCTGCCACTTCTTTGCTTGTGTGCACACAGGATGTCTCTCTCTCTCAAAAATAAATAAATAAACATTGAGGGAAAAAGAACCACTGGAAATGAAAACCTACTACATTTTTATCAAATACTGACTTAACATCCAACTTTTTTGCTAAATTAGTAACTTTAGAAAAAGTCTCTTTTCCTTATAACTGGATTAGAAAATGCTTAAAGAAAAGACATCACTGCCTTACTTAAAATATTCAGTAGTTGGTGCTCATACAAAGTTCCTCATGAATACTTCTTCAATGATTGATTTCATATACCTAAAAAGAAATACCTACCTTCAAAAGCTTTATCAAATAAAAGTTAGATTTTATAGATAACCTTTATGAAGTGCCATGACTAAAAATGTTGCATGTGTCCATTTCCCCAGCGTATCTAAAAACGGGAAAAAAAGAATCAGAATGCATAATCCTTGTAGCTGATGTTGTTTTGTTGGTGCTCAGTCCTTTAGTTGGAAAACACCTATTCCTGATTTGCTGTGAGTTTTGGCTAATAACAGCTTAAAACTTCTGCTTTCTCTGAAAATTGCCCTCACTCAACTGGGAATTTCTTCTACATGGAGGCTATGCAACTCTTACTTCAATAACTATCAGCAGGATACAAAGACTGAGTCACTCCATCAAGAGAGAAACTAACTCTGGTATAGTTGTGTTCCCGAAATTCCATGGGCTTAGGCTCCAGTTAATTTCCAACTAAGACAATGTCTTTGTTTAGCTCATTCCCTGCCTTATCTTATTTCTCTGTCTCTTCTTCTGAGAGCATTTGCTTGATAAGGCAGTTGTAATAAGAATTCCAGCTTTAGCCCCTGTTTCCGGAAAACCTAATCTAATAAAATCAGTGAGAAAAACAGTCACTGAATTTCAGAAGGAATATGAAATAATTGATGCTTTACTGACAGATATGCTTCAAAGTGAGTCTTAAAAGTGCTTTAAAAAAGAATATATATTTTCCTTAATCGGAAAAATGAAATCATTAATTTTTCATTATTTGAAAGTAACTAATGCTTAAATATCATTGCCTTCTCATCCAAACATAGTATTCATCTTCAGTACCTTAATAATAATGTGTTAAGCTACCTATTGGATTTGTAAATCCTACAGTGCAGAAAGAGACTTTATAAACGCCTACAATCCCTGTTTAGGGGAGTAAAAATGTATTTTATTGTGTATTCATTATTTACCCAAAACAAATTATCATGAAATTAAGCACTTAAAACAACATATATTTATTTTTTAATGTTTATTTATTTCTTAGAAAGAGAGAGACAGAGAGAGAGAAAGAATGAGCAGAGGAGGACTAAAGAGAGAGGGAGACACAGAATCTGAAGCAGGCTCCAGGCTCTGAGCTGTCAGCACAGAGCCTGACTCGAGGCTCAGACCCACAAACTGTGAGATCATGACCTGGGCCAAAGTTGGATGCTTAACCAACTGAGCCATCCAGGAGCCCCCAGAGCAACACATATTTCTTACCTTACAAATATCTGGGTGTGATTTTGCAAGATGCTCTGCTTGAGAGTCTCTCAAAAGATGGCAGTCAGGGTGTCAGATAAGAGTCTCATCTGAAGGTTTGACTGGTGAAGGATTTAATTCCAAGCTCAGTGGTTGTTGGCAGATTCTATTCCACTGGCAAGAGGAACAGAATTGTTCTTTGTTTCTTGTTATTGGCAAGAGGCCCTCCTTTGGTTCCTTGACAGTTAGGTCTCTCCAAATTAGAGTTGTTTCATCAAAGCGCACAAGCCATGAAAGCAATAGAGGGAATCAACATTAAAGTCACAACCTTTTGTAAACGAATCACAGAACTGACATCCCATCAACTTACTATAATCTGTTGGTCACTAAGATCATCCCTGAGGTGAACAGGAAGTAGAAGGCATGAGTGGCAGGAGGTGAGGTTTATTGGAAAGTATCTTAGAGATTTGCCTACCACAATGGGAATAGATTTTTTCTCCTACTAGTCAGATCTCTAAATAATCATTTTTTCCTGTTTTTAAAATTTCTTAAATGTTTATTTACTTAATTTTGAGAGAGAGAGAGAAAGAGAGAGAGAGAGAAAGCACATGGAGGAAGGGCAGAGAGAGAATCCCAAGCAGCCTCTAGGCCATCAGTGCAGAGACCAACATGGGGCTCAAACCCACAAACTGGGTGATCATGACCTGAGCCAAAATCAAGAGTCAGATGCTTAACCGACTGAACCACCCAGGCGCCCCTAAACTATCACTTTTTAGTGAAATCTCCACTTTCACTAAAACAAGGAAAATACCACCCAACTACGGACTTAAAACAAATGTGTTACAAGAAAGTTGGATATTTGTGGTCTGGCAAGACTTCGTTTCTAAAGTGGTTTCTTATTTTCTTAACAAAAATAAAGGAGGGATACGAAGGAAGAGGAAAAAATTTATACCAGTGCCTGAATTTTGTTATTATTATTTTTTAAAAATCTGGATACCGTGTAGGATGTTAGTGGAGTTGCAGATTGATGCAAAAGGATGAAGAATGAAGCCAAAATAAATTTTTGCAGAAATTTTCATCAAATCATGATACTTATTTTCCTTAACCCTTAGTAGCATGTGACAGCTTTGAAAATTAAACTCACTAGCTTCTCATGCTCTACACAGACCCCGAGTGATTTGGCTCCTGCCTGACTCTAAACTCATTTTTTGACTCACCCCCACTGCATACCTGCCTCTCCCAGCCCCCATCCAATTCACGGGAGCTATTCTTAAGTACCATGTTTTGCAAAAACCTTGCCACTTTGTATTTGCTTTCCCCTTGCTGGAAGGTATTTCCTTTATATTTCACATAGTAGATCCATCCCAAGTTGCTATGTGTTCTCACTGATAACAAATCATGGCCACCTGCTTCTCTGAGAATTGCTGTCAGCCAAATAACAGACCTCAAACAAGAGGCTTTTCTCCCTGACCTGCCCACTCTCTCCCAGAACTTGTACCAATGATATACTGCCACTAGGGTACAAGAGGCTTAATTGTCTCTGTTTCAAAGAGACATGTATAAATATGAATTCATTCCTTCAAAGTAGGTATCATTACTTTATTCATTCATTTTCTTACTTGTCTTTTTCTATTCCTCCCATTTGCCTGAGGGCTCTCCCAAGAATATAGGAACCATTTATTATTTTTTTAAATGTTTTTATTTATTTCTAGGAGAGAGAGAGAGAGAGACAGCGTGAGCAGGGGAGGGTCAGAGAGAGGTAGACACAGACTCTGAAACAGGTTCCAGGCTCTGAGCTGGCAGTCAGCACAGAGCCCGACGCGGGGCTCGAACCCATGAACCGCGAGATCATGACCTAAGCGAAAGTCGGACGCTTAACCGACTAAGCCACCCAGGCGCCCCTGGAACCATTTATTTCTTAATCACTGTTAGAACTCATGTGACTGGTGAAGTGTCTAGTTCATGGTAAACTCTCAGTAAATATATTTTGTTTGTATTAAGAATGACAAATTAATTACTTAATTGATCAAGACTGAAGTGATTTCTGTGTCTCCCTCTCTCTCTGACCCTCCCCTTCTCATACTGTCTCTCTCTCTCTCTCAGAAATAAATAAAAACATTAAAAAAAAACTGAAGTGATTTCTTTTGACCTTGTTTAAATTCAAACCGTGGCATATCTTGTCTGTCATGGCCCCCTTATGGCTACGTCCCCAGTTTATACCTGGGCCTCTGTGTAATTATGAATGGCTTCCCCTTTTATTCTCAAAAGTATCTTGATTTGAATGATAAATTAAATGCCATCCAATTAGTGTGTCTGGAAGCCTCTTTTTCCTAGTCATTTGTTTTTTTTTTTACTATTTATTACTCTGTGTGTGTAAGTGTGTGTGTGAATTTGTTACCATCTTTGGGAAAGTACAATTTTACCATCTATAAAGTATAAAACAAACAATTTGCTTAAATTTCTTTAAGTTTATTTTGCTATCCTAAAAAAAGTACTAATCATGTCACTAATTAGTCACTGTTGTAATATGTAGGTAAGATAAAGAACAACAGAATCTATTAGTAGGTATTTAAATGATAATTTTCCACCCTTAAGATCACCATGCAAGCCAAGCCACCATTAGTTTATCAATATTATTTGGCTTTTCCCATGTATTGCATTAGGACATATATCTAAGTGGAGCTTGGGAAAAAATGTACGTAGGCTTTATAGTTCCCAAATTTTGTTTTCTCTATACGAGTTCCCTACTTTGATGAGCAAGCATTAAAATGAATAAATCGTATTTTCAAGATTTGGTAAAATATAATAAAATTGTACATTTAAATTAGGATTAGATTACTTCTTTCAGTGTATATTTCTAAACTAAATTACAAACATTAATACAAATAACTGAAATGTAAAGATTATTACCTTTACTTTTTATTTTTCTCTTTTCTTGAAGAACAAGAAGAAGGTATGTCTGTCCGTATCATCTGAAAACGAAATGTTTAATTTTATGGCTACCCATATGTAATAGTTTGGGCATATGCATTTAAAAATACTAAGAATGATATTTGTTTATCCCAGTTAGTCATCAAAGCAATGGAAAACTTAAGATATCATGACAAGAAAATTAGAAAAGCAAGTAAGCACCCTAACCACAGATTAAAAAGTATTCAGGTTAGAAATCCAGAGTGCTTCTTTTTGAAGCTCAACTACCGAAACACATCAAAAGTTTTTGATTGAGGTTGCTAGATATCATAACACTGGCAGCCCCTCTCCCCAAACTGGCAAGCAAATAAACAAACATACTTTAAGTTTTTAGCTCTTTACACAGAGGTATAAGAGATGTGAGTCAGATGCCAAGATAACTCATGTCTAAAAGATATTTTTGAAAGTATTTACAATTAAGACCTTGGGTTCTGCCACCTTAAATAAGGGGTATTTTGCTAAAACTTGTTAAAAAGATCATGTGGAGAAAAAAGTCAATGGATCAGAATGTGGACTTCTGGTGGCCTTGAAAGCTACAATGAAGCCTTTTCTCCCTTCTACAATTACAAATAGTAGCAAGGCTAGAAAATGAGGAACTAATTGACTAGGGAAAATGATAGAGAGGAAGATTATCTTGTATCTATCAGAAGCCCTGGAACATCTGGAATTGTTCCATTTGGTTCACACAGGCAGTAAAATGGAAAAGCCAGTGGATGGTAACTAGTGGCTTCTCTCTTCATTGTGCACTCTCTGTATTTTTGCAATCCATTTGATATGTATTTTTATTTTTGAATGCTAAATGGTGTTCATTATATAAATGAAATGAGCCACTTGGTGACTATGGAGACATTGTTTCTACAACCTGCCAAGAATTAGCTGAACAACTGCCATGAGTGATGATGGGGAACTAAGTCCTTGCATATGCTAAAAAAAATATAAAGGATAAATTCCATGTGTATTGCATGTCCTTCAATTCACAGCTGGTTAAGCCATTAAAAGTACTACATTTTTTCCAATTTGTTTCACACTGAATGGAATTTATGATTCTATTTGCAAAATTAAGATTCATTTTCCTCTATTATTCAGACACTGATGATCTTGTTTTCAATTTCAAAGATTATGACATCAAATCTTTCTCTTTCTAGTCCTCTCTTTTACACCAGCCTGTTCAATATTTGTTTTTAAGTCAAACAGGGCTGAGGAAGTGGAGAAATGATAATAAATAATTGTGTGACATAGCAAGGTGGTGATAGGCAAGGAATAATTGGATGGATGGACATTACAGTTAATGATAGCTATAGATAGATAGATGATAGATAGATAGATAGATAGATAGATAGATAGATAGATAGATGACACACACGTAGACACAGAGAGAGAATGAGAGAGAAAGAAAAAAATGGATTCCCCCCACATGTTTATATATTTTAACCATCAATCAAACCTTGAAGGGCCAATGACCCTTTGTTTCTGATTTCTCTCATATGTTGGCTTTATAATTTCTTACTTCCAGTGCTCAATTTTTATTTGACAATTCAGTTTTATTTACTAGTTGTTTTTCTATTTTTTATATTCATAAAAGTGTTTTTACTTCCTATTCAATGCCTAATTTTTCATATTTATCCCGTTTTCCTGAGACGATTAGGGTTCAAGTCCATTTAATGGCTCCTCATTTAATAGTTATAAAACCTCAGATAGTGGGGGTCAGTGTCTCCCACTAACTAATAAAATTATGATTACTCTTATTGACCACCCCAATAAGATGTAACAAATGATAGTAATGTGAAATACTATCAATAGTATTGTGATAGAAAAATGTGAAAATTCTTTTCCAGTATCATATGTACTTAAAATTAAAAGAATTATGAAAACTAAGGAGGACCTTAGTGGCTCAGTTGCTTGAGCGTCCAACTTCAGCTCAGGTCATGATCTCACAGTTAATGAGTTTGAGCCCTGTGTGGGCTCTCTCTCTGTCTGCCACTCTCCCACTAATGCTCTGTGTCTTTGTCTCTCAAAAAATAAAATAAAAGGAAATGCACATTAAAAATTAAAAAAAAAGAATTACAAAGATTCAAACCATAGAGGAGATGTTATGAAGTAGATCATTTCAGTCAATTCAATGAACTATTTACACACATAGCAGTTAAGCAAAGGATCAAATAATAATTCAGCTTGATTTCCTTTGTCAAACATAATTTTTCACATGTATTAAAAGAAGGTGAGAATAAATTAATCAAGTATACCTTAATGACTATGTGCTTGAAATGATCGCTTTCCTACAAGATTCAATAGAAGAATATCCTTCAAAGCATTCGTATTAGAATCACAGTTTTGTTTCAACCCTAAGGATTATAAAGAAGTGTGATTAGTTTTTGTTTAATTAAAGATTGTGATCACGTGCAAAACTCAAATATGGTACATATAAGATTAACATATAATATGCATAAAAACAACTGATTTTTTACAAAGAATTATGAATTTATGAACCACACAACTGAGTAAATGCAAGTATTCATTCATTTAATCAAGCGCAAGATTTTAAAATGTATTTTCCTAAAGAGATAAACCGTAAATGAATCATATATGATTCAGTTTGTATCCTTGTAAATGAAGTCCTTAAATTTGAACATACCATAATAAGATTCCGAATATGAAACAAGGGGGAATTAACTCTGATCTTAATTTAATTTGATAACAAACCAAGGTTTAGAATATTACCCACACATGAAAGAAAATAAGCAGACATTTGGGAAATAGGCGGGAAATGGACAACCTTAATATTTTGAGACACAAGACATTTGCATATTTTTCAAAAGTGTTTTGAGAATAACAGACACTTGCACATGTTTTTTATATTAAAAACAATTTCAATTGCCAATAAGAATGCCTGTAATTCCCATACCCTCATAGGTAATGTAAAGTTTCTTGGAAGAAACAGAAATAATCATTCTGTGTTTTTAATAATTATAAAAGCCAGATGATGTAGCTTGCTTTTCTCAAAATTTTACTAAATGTATCTTTTCCAAGATAAGTTTGCAAATATTACTAAAACTAATGAATTTGAAGCATTATAATGCTGTGTACTTCTTCTAGCTCTTAGGAAGAGTAGAGGAGTTTTATTACTTTAGCTACTTATGTAGTAAATATATTAAATAGTAACAGTAGGAAAGGTTGTACAGAAACAAATATGCCATATGAATTTCATATGCCATATGAAATCCACTCCTCAATTAAGAGGAATTCTTCCTTATACAAGGCTCGGTGATAAAGATGGGGAGAAAGTGTTTACATCAAATTGTGACTCAGCAGACATATTGCAGTAATATGGGCTGGTGAAATTTGGTGTAGCTGAATTAAAACATAAATACTTTCATTTAATAAGTGCAATTGTTTTGCTTAAAATGTTGCAGAAGTTGTCTCCATGCAAGAATCCAGTCAGAGGAAAAAAAATTCAAGGAACATATGACCTAAAAATGAATTGAGGGAATGTTCCTATATTGTTAAATGACATATCAAGGTATATTTTTGACTCCGTATTTTAAAAGAAAGAAAAGAGAAAGAGGGAAAAAGAGACAAAAGGAGAGAGAGAAGGAGAAGAAGAGAAGAGAGGAGAAGAGAAGGAAGGGAAGGGAAAGGAAGGGAAGGGAAGGGAAGGGAAGGGAAGGGAAGGAAAAAGGCTTGTGAAAGGCTAAACAACAATTTTTGTTTATTGCTTTGGTACTTGAGTTCATGCCCCTGGGATGAACAAAATGTTTCTGGGGAACAAGGTTCAGGAAGTTTAAAAGAGGTATACATAAATAGAATGTGTGTTGAAAGTCTGGCCGAGTGTCATACCTAGCTCAGTCAAATAGGATCCTCTTCATTTGACAGGGTTTCCATTGACAGTTGGTATAGTCTGCAATACAATTCTTTTTACCCCAAATTGGCAAATTCTTTCCCTAAAATGCTCCCAGATAAGGCAAATATAAAAAGCTTAATAAAAGGTTTGGTTTTATACTGACAGACAATGCCATTAGTTTTAACTCTTAATCATTGAGAACTCTAGAAATGCTGATAGAAAACATAATGCATAGTGAAGTAACTCAGGAGAAAAACTATCATATAAATAATAATGCTTTGTCTTTATTGCATTACTAGTAGTATTATAATTATCAATTAATAATAAGTACTAAGAAATACGAAATAAAGAACTACTTTAACATTAATAACATAAGTAACATTAATAACATAAGTAAACCAATACAAAGACAATGGCCTGTTTATTTTTGGTTCACCAATCTATTAAGAATCCTTAGTAGATGATTTATCATAAGGGTGGTACAGACTACAAAATATAGGCTAGACTCATGTACTATTTGGTCAACAAAATCAAGTCTCTCAAGGTATTGGAGATTTAGGAATAGTTTCCCAGGAAAATGGCTCATTCTTGTGAGAGAAATAACCACTTCCAATTTATTGGATGCTTAATTTGGAATTTTGTTAAAAATAATTTCATTTAATATTCCAATGACCCTACAGAAAATGTACTATCAATTCTATTGTAATAATAGAGACATTGACTAAATTGTCTAACTATGTTTATAAAAGCTTCAAAACTAACATTCAAACCAAGAGTTTGGTGATTCCAAACCATGTGGTTCATGAAATAAATAAATGTAGTTAGCTCCAAATTAAATCTCAAGGGCACTGGGATACTCACTAGTGTCATATCGGCCATCGGTGGAGAGAGAGGGTACAAGGTTAGTCTTGAGCAAGGAAATTTGAGTGAAGAAAGAGTTAAAGAGGCAGAATGTGGTAGAGTTTATTTAGCAAGGTGTCTTTGTAGCTTCTCTAAAATTTGGCTTTCTTGCATTTTGAGATCAATAATCAGGACAAGAAAAGCAATCTTGTGTTTTTTTCTCTCCAAGTCTGCACACATTTGAAAAGACAGTAAAAGCGAATGTCTCTTATCCTCAAGACTGATTAAAGATCTGTTCTCTAATGGCACTAAGAACAGCTTCAACTTGCTAATTCAGAAAAATTCTCATTCTGGTTTAAGTTAAATTATATATAACTCACATAGATATAGTAATTTTAAAATTACTATATTACAATACATGAAAGAACATTATCTGTTCTGATAGACAACTATTTGAATATGAATTAATATGAGATACTGAAATTCTACTTAGTTGGTTTTTTTAGTTGCCAAATAAAAGTTTTGCATCATTTATCAATTGAAATTCAGCTACCTCAAAATCAAATAAATAAAAATGAGTGAATTCTCTAATTTATATATTTTAAAATTTATATTTTCTAAAAATGAATTTGAATTCTTAAAAACTATGACTTTTTAATTCACTACAATACTTTATATGTCAAAACGTTTGACAATGAAATGAAAAACAGTATGGTAATTATTGGTTTTCAATGTTTCTTTGAAATATCTTCTTTTAAACAAAAGAAATGGAAAGATTTGAACTTGATACAATCCAACATTGTCTCATTTTATAGGAAAAGCAGAAAAGCAAAGCAGCAACTAATTTGCATAAGGTCACAGAACAGGATAAAGATTAGAACTCTAAACTCTGGTTCAATATGGGACAGTTTACAAAAATGTCCATAAATTTTTTTTTCCCTCCCATCGTGAGGCCTACCTTTTCATCCCTTGTATCTTTACTAGCCTCCTGAGTTGCTTTGGCCAATGTTATATTATCAAGTATGATGCAAATATATGCTTGGAAAGTATTTCTGCTTTGGGGCTTGCTGTTTTATTGCTCTGGGAACCCCAAGAATTCTGGACTAACTTGTATAATAATGAGAAACATGCATCCCAGTTGTCTTTATCTCCCTGCAACTAGCTGCCAAACACCTCACATATTAATGAATGCATTCTAGAACATCCAAACACCAGTCATTTTTCCATCTACTCCCAGCTAATTGCATACACAAGTCACGTGGAAAGTAAAAGATGCCTAACAGACCACAGAAGCATGAATTAAATGCTTTCAGTCATACAGGTTACACAGCAAAAGCTGACACAAACATCCACTTACAAATTGAGGCCTCACAAAGCATCTTTACAGAGTGTACATTGTGCTAATAAAATTAAAGACAGATGGAAGTCTGCTGCTTCAAAATTATTGGAGGTACCCTAAATCTTTTGGAAATTGTTCTCATATAGCCCCTGCTAAGGCAAATAACTCTCACAAAATGTGACTAAAAACTACCTTTATTAAATGCCTATATGCTCCAAGAATGAAAAAAAGTTGCAAAAATAAGGTGACACAAAAGTAAAGGAAAATTGACTTTGAAGGAAGATTGATAACTGGAAGATGATACAATTATGTCTAATAGAAGATGAAAAAATAATAATGCAAAATAGTTAACAGCAACAACAAAAACAAAAATAATCAAAATTCAGAAGGAATTTGAAGAAACTTAAAGAGTTTGCGTATTGAACTAAAAATTGTATTAGTCAATCATGTATATTTTTAAAAGCAAAAACAGCCCTACTTAGCCTAATTAATGCTGCCTTAGGTAAATATTTAAACTATCTGAATCTTTGGCATTTTACTAGTAAAACTAAAAATTCAATGTAATGAAGCAGTCACAATCAAATAAATCACATGAATGAAGAAAGCACATCTACATTTGATAGTAAGTTTCATGAGCACTAGTAGAAAACTGTAAACAAAACATCTCTGAGGACATATGTTTTGAGGCCAAAAATGTAACTAGTGTTTAGGCATAAGGCTTCTAACCAGTTGATGTTTAAGTGTCTTGGAATGCTAAGATAGTTTGGTTAAATAGTAACTAACAGATCATGTGCTCACAGTCTGAGAGACAAGGCCTAATTATATTCTCCACATTCACCACTTTGGGAATTAGAAATGGCGAGGTAATGTTAAAGCACATTATTTTCAGTAATGCATATTTAAATTTAAAATTTTAATTTTAAAATTTAAGTAGGTTGGCACTAACATTAGATTGAACACTGGAGGGTAATTACAGGTTTTTACTAGATAAAGTACCATAATATACCACCACTGGAAAATAGTATCTGCTTTCTATGTGCTTAATAGGCAGGACAAACATGACACATTTTAAACTCTATAGGTCAAACAGATTAATGGTTCTATTATTGGTAAGGGCGATGATCTAAGAAATAAAACATTTACCAAATTTGAAGCAACACATGTAAACAATCTTGGGAAATACAAAATGTCACATAGTGAAGGGGCGCCTGGTTCATTAGCTCAGTCCATTAATTGTCTGACTTTGGTGCAGGTCATGATTTCACAGTCCATGAGTTCGAGCCCTGCATCAGGATCTGTGCTGACAGCTCAAAGTCAGGAGCCTGCTTTGGATTCTGGGTTTCTCTCTGTCCCTCCTCTACTCAAGCTCTCTGTCTCTGTCTCACTCTCAGAATAAATAAGTAAACATTAAATAAATAAATAAATAAATAAATAAATAAATAAATAGAATTTTTAAAAGATGCTATATGGCGAAGACAACTGGAGGGAAAGATTGGGCCCAGGGAGGAGGAGGAGGGTGAAGCAATATTTGCCAGGTGCAATTTCTAATACATGTTCTATGAATTTGGCACACTGATTAAGTGCATTAATGCCCCCTTAATTTTCCATGAACAAAAATTTTTTAAATTTTTTAAAATGTTTTTATTTATTTCTGAGAAAGAGAGAGAGAGAGAGAGAGACAACGCAAGCAGAGGAGGATCAGAGAGTGAGGGAGACACAGAATCTGAAAGAGACTCCAGGCTATGAGCTGGCAGTCAGCACAGAGCCCGACGCGGGGCTCGAACCCACGAACCGCGAGATCACGACCTGCACCGAAGTCTGATGCTTAACTGACTGAGTCACCCAGGCGCTTCTCCATGAACAAATTTTAAATGCTCAAAAAAGTTAAAAATAGGTTGAAAAGCAGTCATTTAAACTTGATTAGCATCATGGACTATGCAGTTGAGTGTCAGACTCAAAGGCAGTAGTTTCCCTGTTCTAAGGGAATTTTAGAGAAATGATACTTTAACTCTTTATCTGTTCAAACTGTCAAACATAGATTCTCTGACTTCCACCAACTTCCCTTTAGTCTTGTAACACTTCCTGCCTTTTACCATGAAATCTTTTTATTATAATAACCAGCCTTTTGACTATTTAAATAATAGGAACAGTATTAGGTGGAAGATTCCATTTTCATAATTGTAGATCTTAGCAGGTTTTAGAACCTCCTTCAGCAGGCAGTTCTGATTGTGCCAGTATATCTGGACACATAAGAATTAAGACAAAAATGTTAGTTTGCTCTTTTGCCTTGCTTGTGATATCATTGTCATTGTTAGATACTGGATAACCTCAAATTCAGTATGATAGCTCTTATTTAAATGAATTTCCACTCCTTTTCTCTCTGTCCCTCCTCTGATCACGCTCTGTCTCTCTTTCCTTCAAAAATAAATAAGCATCTAAAAATTTTTAAAAAATTAAAAAAGAAGTGCCTGGATGACTCAGTGAGTTGAATGTCTGACTTCGGCTCAGGTCATGATCTCGTAACTCATGAGTTCAAGCCCTGCATTGTGTTCTGTGCAGACAGCTCAGATCCTGGAGCCTGCTTCGACTTCTCTCTCTCTCACTCTCTTTCTCTCTCTGCCCCTCTACTACTCATGTTCTCTCTTTCCTTCAAAAAAATATTGAAATTTTTTAAATAAATTTCCAACAGCAGTGGGAATGACCATGTGTGTATGTGCACTCACTGCCATATATATGCGTGGCTTGAATATTAAAATTATATCATGTTTACTTTAAATAACTTTTTACTGATCTGATCACTTGAAACACACATTATTCTTTAAGATAAAATATACAAAAATTTCAGAAAGAAAAAGTAAAAGAGAGAAAGTAAGAGAGGAGAAAGAAAAGGGAAGAAAAGGAGGGAGGAAGGAAGAGAGAAAAGAAAAGAGAAAGAAAGAGAGAGAGAGAAAGGAAGGAAAGAAAGAAAGAAAGAAAGAAAGAAAGAAAGAAAGAAAGAAAGAAAGAAAGAAAGAAAGAAAGAAAGAAAGAAAGAAAGAAAGAAAGAAAGAAAGATGGGGCACCTGGGTGGCTCAATCGGTTAAGCGTCTGACTTCGGCTCAGGTCATGATCTCACGGTTTGTGGGTTTGAGCCCTGCTTCAGGCTCTGTTGACAGCTCAGAGCCTGGAGTCTGTTTCAGAGTCTGTGTCTTCCTCTCTCTCTGACCCTCCCCTGATCACTCTCTCTGTCAGAAATAAATAAAACATTAAAAAATATTTAAAAAATAAAAAACAAAGAAAGAGGGAGGGAGGGAGGGAGGTAAAGAGAAAGAGAAGGGGAAAGGATGAAATGAAGGAAGAAAGAAAAAAAGAAAGAAGAAAGGAGGGAAGGAAGGATGGAAGGAAGGGAAGAAAGAAGGAAGAAAAAAGAAAAAAGAAAAGAAAGAAAAGAAGAAAAAAGAACAAAATCAGGGAGTTCTAGGTAAGAAGTACAAGGTAAATTGAGAAGTAAATTATAAATGTTTTAATTGTTTTGGTCCATAGGAAATGAAATCAGCTTTTATAAAGAACCCAATTGCACTCACTTTTGTGCTTTGATCCACTGATTAACATTTGCAACCATTAAGTCACTTTCCTGATGGAGACGACTGTCAGATCGTGCTGCTTCCAAGCCGGGCACAGAGTTTCCAGCTGTGGATGCAGACAGATCAAAGCAATGATGGACTCTCTACAACACAGTCTATCTGGAATACTAATAATAGTCTGTACTACTTGTAAAGAATCAAGTCATTTTTCTCCACTCCTTCAAATAATCAGGGTTTCCTTGTACATGCTATTAATTGATTCAATATGCGGAAGGAATGTCTGAACTTTTCCCACGCCTTACACTTACTCGTTTTTTATTATATACATTAGTCTACCTCCAGAGGTTGTTTTAATTCAAGTCAGGTTTTTTTTTTTTTTCATAAAGATGGAATGGGTACTTGTTATGTTTAGCTTTATATGCTATGGGTTTTCATATGTTTTATAATTGTGTGTATATGTGTCATCGCCTACTCTGTTCAATTTTGCTGCTGCTGCTTAACTAGCTTACAGTAGAATTGCATTATCTACTTTGATAAATATTGAGATTTTTACTATGAGTCCCTTGTAAAGATTGTTTAGTTCTATAAGACCCTTCTTAAGATTTTGAACTCAGTAGTTCAAAGCCCTCACCGGTGACTGATAATGATTTGCAGGCTGTCATTCTATGAGGTTTTGGGTTCTTTTCTCTACTTGTTTACTTGTTTGTTTATTTTAGATGTGACAGTAGCTCCTTGATTTACTTTATTCCTAATTGACCCTTTGTATCTTATAGTTTCTTCTCTTTTGGGATCGTTCTGGAGATTTTTCACCTAAGAAATAGCTTCTGTTGTGTGGCTCTTGTGGGGTTTTGGAGTGTGAAAGACGGGCCAACAATTGTGGTATTTTGTTAATATCTTTAGAAGGTAAAAAAGCTTAATGGGGATAACCCTTGTAATTTCTAGTCAAATAAGCACTTATTAGAAATATGTACAAAAACTGTGCGATTGAGGATGAAAAGGCATAGAATAAAAAGCTATTTCAAAACAGAATCGCTTCCCTCACATAGCTTACAATCCATTTTTCTAAGAGGGTACAACGGATTACTGAGAACTCCCCAGGTGATCATTGTTTGCATATGCATAGAGTGGGTATAATGGTGCCCTTTACACTTTCTAGAAGCCATTCAGTAAAGAGGAAGATTCTGCCTTGGGTGTTATGAGCAACTGAGGTGTAGAGGCCTGATGAATTTATATGCCATGAAAAACGCAGTGAGACAATCTTGTTTTCTTATTTAAAAAGGGCTTTAATCTTCCCACTACAGATTTCCCGTTGCTAGCTTAAATCTTCCTAGCTGACCGAAAGAGTTTAATTCAGTGTTATCTATTTGATTAGTATTTCATGTATGACATAAAAGTGTATTTTTTTTCTTTTGTATCAAGTATGATTAAAAACAACAACGACGTAGGATTGACTGAACATTTTTCCCTAAAATAATGTCAATTTGTTGAAAACTTACTTCATATCAAAACGCAGTAATACTATAATTGTTTTAGAGTACAGTAGTTAAACAATGTAATTCAAATAATTTTCTTTCATCACGCCACTATTCCCAGGAGGAAGCATCACAAATTTGCTGCTTGTACAATTTAATGGCCAGAAGGAAAACTTAATGGTCAGAAGTAAACCGGGGGCCCAGTTGGCATACTTCTCTGTTAGGCATCACAAGAATGGAGAAAACAAAATTCAATGTTCCTCACTTTGTGGCTAGTGGAAAGGAAGCTTAGTATGTTTTTCATAACTAAGCTTGCCCAGGGCACAAAGAAGCCCAGAGGAGGAGAATTTCTAAACCCCATGTTTTCTCAAACTATTCCAAATTAAAAAAAAAAAAAAATTCTATGTCAATACGAGTTACTGGTTAAAAATCTGGAATGTTAAGGAAATGAACACACATATGTTAAATAAACACTTACCCTTTAATTTATAAGGAATGCCTGACAATGTATCATTGTTCTGAAGCTGACTGTATAGGAAATATATGAGAGTAATATTGGTATATCCTCAGTGTTATCTTTCCATCTGTAGCCATTTAAGAACAATACACATATTCATATTTTTCAAATACTGGTAGAGACTTTAAAAACACTGCTGCTTTTTATAAAGAATACCATTTTTTTTCAGAGTTGAAAAATATCCTCCACCCAAAGTAGCATACTGTTTAATCATAATTCAATACATAACACCACTGATATTCTTAAAATGAGCAATGTAATAAATCTTTGATTATTATACACAAAAGCCTAGTATAGTATTAGCGTGGATAATACATAATGGAAGAGATAATAAAAATCTAATCAAAGTCAAATCAAAATTAATATTATAATACTCTCCTGAGACTCATCTGTTATATATGTTAATATTATGTAATAGGTAATAAAATGGGAGCAGGAACAATTTACATTTTGGAAAGATCCTTTAAACATCGCGAATTATTAAATCAGACAGAGTTTATTCTTATTTTGTCTCATAATCATGTAAAAATATTTAAAGACCCTTAAAGCTGTCAGGGGACAAACTTTCTGATGAAAGCAGAGAACATAAATAAAAATTCTGCCCCAAATGTCATCTTCGCTAGCCAGATGTTGCCATGAATAGAGGAATTTTTAAATTAGCATATTCTAAGGTGTATTAACAGAAAAGATCACCAGAAAAACCTGAATATTTAAGCTTTTTGAAACTAAACTCTTCATGTTTGTATTGTATATTGACTGAAGTAATTATCTCTGGTGACGTATTTAAGAAAGATGATAATAATGTGATAGTCGATAGTGAAGATGTGTAGATCTGTAGATGTCTGCAGACTATCATACTATTAATAGTCCTACTTATTAGACATATAACATGCGTCCGTCACAGTTTTGTGTTTTACGATGTCTTAAGCCATTAAATTCTCACCTACAAGATAGAACCTAATTTTACTCCTCGTTTTACAGCTGCGCAAAGATCACAAAGCTATTGCCGAGAGTAGAGCTCGCATTCATTCAAATATAGGCAGTCTGGATCCTGAGGGTCTGCTCTTCACTATGAAATTCCAGGGAATATAATTAATGGCATTATTATCAATCTACAAGGAGATTTTGGGACTCGTAGTTTTTGTCTGCTCCTTTGTATATGTGGACGAATGACTCATCAGATTTGTGGATGATACACTGTTGACTAAACTGACCTAATAAAATGTTCTTAAGTTGAACATTTGAGATGAACTTAAAACTAATTATAATAGACACAGTTACAAAGTTCTCACTGTGAAAGTCATCAGAAATCTCTTTTAGAACGTTGTGGTGCAGAAGTCTCAAGCTTCTGTCCACTCACAAAGATCAGCCTTTCTACAGCTATCTACGCTCAGAATAGCCTCGGAGTTCCTTAAAGAAACTCCAGTAAAAGGGGCAACTGGGTGGCTCAGTCTGTTAAATGTCTGACTTCGGCTTAGGTCATGATCTTGAGGTTCATGAGTTCCCGCATTGGGCTCTGTGTTGACAGCTCAGAGCCTGCTGCCTATTTTGAATTTTGTTTGTCCCTCTCTCTCTTCCTCTCTTCCACTCAAGCTCTGTCTCTCTTTCTCTCTGTCAAAAATAAATAAGCATTAGGGGTAAAAAAAAGAAAGAAAGAAAAAGAAAATCCAGAAACAGAGTGAAACAAAGAAATCTGAGAATAATGACACAAAAAGAGAAGAAAGACAGTTTTCTTTGCCTGTGTCATCCTGCCACCCAAGCTGGCATTGCTCAGTGCCAAGCAGGAACTTCCCAGTTAAGGAGCTCTCTTCACCAAGAAAAGAAGAACGGGGTGAACAACCAGCTTTTCCAGCCCTTCGGGCCACTACACAGAGGTCCGGCTTCAATTTCTTTCAATCAGACCAGCAAAGCCAAGACATATAGAGACCCTGATAAGAACAAGAAAGGGAATAAAAAAAGAAAAAAGAAAAAGAAAAGCAGGAACCATCAATAGCAGCCATGCAGCGGAAACAATCACAGTTCACGGTGACCTGCTCAACAGACAAATCCAGCAGTTTTTTTTTTTTTTCTGATATATATATTTTTAAGATAGTTTATTGTCAAGTTGGTTTCCATATAACACCCAGTGCTCATCCCAACAAGTGCCCTTCCGCATGTCCGTCAGCCACCTTCCCCTCCCCCATAAACCCTCATTTTATTCTCAGTACTTAAGAGTCTCTTGTGGTTTGCCAGCACTATGTTAAACAACAGTGGTGAGAGTGAACATCGCTCTCTTATTCCTGATCTCAGGGGGAAAGCTTTCAGTTTTTCTCCGTTGAGGATGATGTTAGCTGAGGGTTTCTCATAGATGGCTTTTATGATGTTTAGGTAAGTTCCTTCTATTCCGACTTTCTCGAGGATCTTTATTAAGAAGGGATGCTGTATTTTGTCAAATGCCTTTTCTGCAGCTATCGACAGGATCGTACGGTTTTTATCTTTTCTTTTTTAATGTGGACCTAAGCGAACTAGAAGCAGAGTAACAAGAACACACCAAACCCAGCAGAAGACAAGAAATAATAAAGATCAGGGCAGGAATAAACAATATAGAATCCAAAAAAAAGTTGAACAGATAAATGAAACCAAGAGTTGGTAACCAAAATTGATAAACTTGTAGCCAAGCTTCTTGAAAACAAATCCAGCAGTCTAAGCCACTGAAGAAGGAACCATAGGGTATAACCACTGCGACGGACCCCCTTCACATGTCACCAGCTGTTGCCTCACTGGTATTCATTTGTACTGACACCAGACATCCGAACCCCTCCCTTCTCCTTTCTTTCCCTCTGTCCCCACCTGCCTCTACTGGAGCTCAGGAACCACACTGAAGCCAGTCCAGGCCTCCACAGCTGCATGAATGCAAGACACAAGCCTAGGTACCTACGGCCACCCCTCACCACTTTGTGTGCACTTAGGGCTAGCCCTTCTATTAGTGCTCTTACCTGCCACTGGCCTGATCCCTGACACTGACCCTCACTGTGTATGCGTGCCCAGAAGAAACTTGCATCCGTGGCAGAGCACGTCCGACAGCCAGGGCCCTGCAGATGTTATAGGCACAGATGAGGCTCTGTCTTCTGTCACTATCTCACATCACTGTGCTCACCTGCAGCTAGCACTTTCAGCCATGTCCCTGCAGCCCCCAGCACAACTCTCCTCATTGGCTTCTATTGTCGTACATACATGACAAACCCCAGCAGTACACCTTGACAGCCAGGACCTCCACAGCTAGCAGTGTGCACCAATTCGGCCCCAGCACTTGCCACCCACTCTGACTGCTTCCACTACATGCTTGTCCACAACCAGCTGCTACCACTACATAGACACCTGTGGCTAGACCCCTCCACTTGTGTGTGCCTGGTCTGTAACCACTTGACATGGAAATTTCTGAGGACCCCAGTAGACCTCATGGTCACCGTGGACCTTCTTCAGTGCTCATAAAGGACCACACGTTTGTCAATACTGTGGACCCAGGTGCCTGACCTGAAGAGCCATCATGACCCCCTGGGTATAAATGAAGTAAGTCAGACAAAGACAAGTACTAGATGATATCACTTTTGTGTGGAATCTAAAGAAACTGAAATGCGGCAGCTCGATGGATCAGCTGGTTAAGCGTCCAACTCGGTTTTGGCTCAGGTCATGACCGCACAGTTTGTGGGTTCCAGTCTTGCATCACACTTTGTGCTGACAGCACTGAGTCTCCTTGGAATTTTCTCATTCCTTCTATCCACACCTCCTCTCCTTGTTGCTCTCTCTCTCAAAACAAACAAACAAAGAAACAAACTGAAATCTTAGAAATAGAGTAGAATAGTGATTACTAGAGCCTGGAGAAAATGAAATGAAGAGATGTTAATCAAATGGTATAAATTTCCAGTTATAAGATGAATAATATTGGGAGACATTTTTGTTACCACAATTTGGTTGGCACTTCTGTTGGGTAAGGCAAACGAGGCTACCAAATAGTCTACAGTACACCCTCCTTGTACTCCACATCCAGTAACAAAGAAATATCTAGCCCAATATCAATAGTGCTAGGTTGAGAAATACTGATGTAGTATGTAAGAATCATTACACACCTCCATTTAATCTTATTCTTCAGGTAAGCAAATTAGATACTAAGCTCTCAGCAGTTTTCTAGATTTATTTAGATTTGACTCTTTAAAAGTAATAACTGTCCTAAGTAAACTTTTGCAAACATTATTTCCTTCAGAGCTTCTGCCACATGGATTCTGATGAACTTATGGATAAAGTATGCAACCAAGCAAAATTTAGAGAATGACTGTATTCTCTAGAGAACACAATAAACCACAAGCTCTAGCATCCATTTCTTAAGATTATCACTAGAAAAAATTAAGGAAGGAAAGAAAAAGTCAAATAAGTAGGTTGAAGGTTTTTCTTTGAGTTTTGAAACCTTTTTCATTTAGGGGCGCCTCGGCGGCTTAGTTGGTTAAGTGTTCAACTATTGGTTTCAGCCTAGGTCATGATCTCACGCTTGCTGAGTTTGGGCCCACAGCAGCAGCTCTGGCCACCCCAACTATTCCTGTTCCAGGTGTAGTAGGAAGATGAGGAGTCTTGCTACACTTCATCAGCTCCATCAGGTGCCGTGTCCATGCCTGAACAGTCACTGAGGTCTGAAGACGGAAATGCACTGAATGATGTAGGCCTGGATGAAATGGGTTATTTGTGGAGGTGGGGAGTGAAGGGTAAGGAATCAGCCTTCCCTAATAAAGGTGGGCTGAGTGGGCAAAAGGTGGGCCACCATAGCCCAAACCATGACCTTGTTATCATAGAAGAGAATATGAAGACTAGGTGGCAAAAAACTTAAGTATCCATATCACCTGGTGCCTCACACAGTGCATGGTAGTGTCTTACAGCTTGGCTGACACTGTGCTAACTTCTAGACCTCACTGAGTGTGGGAAAGGCTTTACATTACAATACAATACATTACATTACATTATATTATATTATATTACATTACATTACATGGTATGATAGGTCCTCCAAGAACTCAGCAAATATCTCTGGAACAAAGAAATAAATGGTGTGTAATAGAAAACTGTGCATTTCAAATGTCATTGAGGGGTTGGGGTGGCCCACTTGGTTAAGTGTCCAACTTTGGCTCAGGTCATGATATCAAAGTTTGTGGGTTCGAACCTTGCATTGGACTCTGCTGACAGCTCAGAGCCTGGAGCCTACTTCAGATTCTGTGTCTCTCCCTCTCTCTTTGTCTCTCCCCCATTCACACTCTGTCTTTCTCTCTCTCACTCTCTCTCTCAAAAATAAACATCTAAAAATTAAATAAATGCACAAATAAAATTAAAATGTCATTGAAACTTGATTCATTCAATAATGTTAAGTTGAATATATAAGTAAATGTGCAATGAAAAACACAGAAGAAGGCTTAACTTTAAAAACTTATTCATATACCTGAAGTCCATAAAAGATTGTTCTCTAAAGTTTTGAAAAGAATGAACCAATATTTGGCTTTCAAAGTTTATGTGGAGAAAAAATATTGCACAATTTCTGGACAATACTAGGTAGTATGCAAAAAGAGAGAGTATACCTTTGATGCAGTAATCCCACTTTTGTTAAATAGCCAAAGATAATAATTCCAAATGAAAAAATGATCAAACTTTGGGGAAAAAATACTAAAAACACAGGGAAAAAATGTAAGTGCTCTTAGCTTAGGAAATTAGAAGATATATTATTGAAATAAAATTTTGCTTTTAAATAATGCATAAATTAATGAAGATTCTCATGTGAAATAAAATTATATTACAAATGCAAACAAATGTATACAGTCAATTAATTACATTTTCAACGAATTCTGCTTGAAATCATTAAAGTTAAAAGAGGGTTTATGATGGTTTGTAACAAAAGTAATCTTTCTTATGTTTTCTTTTTATAATTTTCATTAATATCTCTGATAATGGTTTTTAAGTGCCTATCATCATGCATATGACATATAACATGGTTTAAAGTGATGTGATGGCCAAATATGCATTGAAGCTAAAACACCAATAAGCCTCTTGCATCATCTCTTTGTACATCTTCATACGTTTGAATAATCATGAAATTGTGTCCTTACTACATTTTTCCCATTTGTCATATAATATGGTGATAGAGGTTTTTCGTCTTTACTGAGTTATAATTGACACAATTATGCATGTGTAAGATGTACAACAGGATGTTTTGATATACACATACATTGTGAAATGATTACCGCAATCATGCTAATAAGCAAATCCATCACTTCATATAGTTACTATTTTTTGTGTGTGATAAGAACACTTAAGATCCATTCAGCAAATTTCAAGTATACAATACAGTATCATTAACTATGGTCACATTGCTCTACATTAGATTTCCATAATTGATACAACCTGCATATCTGTAACTTTGTATCCTTTGACAAATATGTGCCTTTTCCCTCACCACCCAGCCCCCAGCCAACAGCATCCTAGTTTCTTGGATTCCATATCTGTGACATAGTATTTGTCTTTCTGTATCTAATATTTTACTTATAGCATAATATCCTCCAGATTCGTCCATGTTGTTGCAAATGACAGAATTTTCTTCTTTTCTAAAAAATTTAAATACTTATTCATTATTTGGGAGAGACAGAGACAGAGACAGAGCTTGAATGGGGGAGGGGAAGAGAGCAAGAGAGACAGAATCCTAAGCAGGCTCCAGTCTCGGAGCTCTCAGCACAGAGCGCCACAGGGATCTCCAACCCATGGAGCACCAGATCATGACCTGAGCTGAAGTCAGATGCTTAACCAACTGAGCCACCTAGGCACCCCTAATTTTCTTTTTTTTAAGGCTGAAAAATTGTTGCTCCTTTTCTTTTCTTTTAGACTTAAACCAGTAAAAACAAAAGCAGTCTTCTTAAAGAAAATATATGAAATATACAATTATATTTATTTTAATAGCATGCCAGGAAAATCGATAGATAAACTTGTATTATGGCCCAGACTCTGTGCTTATGACATTATACAACTAATTACAAGACAATTACTCTGATAAGGACTTTTATGTATCAGCTTGATTGGACTAAGAGGTGTGCCCACATAGCTGGTAAGAACATTCTGAGTGTGTCTGTGAGTGTTTCTAGAAAAGATTAACATTTGAATTGGTAGACTGAGTAAAGAAGATCACCCTAACCAATGTGGATAGACATCGTCTAATCTTTTGAGGGCCTGATTAGAACAAAAATGCTGAGGAAGACTGAATTTGCCCTCTGCTTAAGTGGGGACCTCCATCTTCATATTGATGCTGCCCGTTTTTCTGCAGTCGTGGACCAGGACTCACGCCATCGGCTCCCCAGATTCTCAGTCCTTCTAGTTGGGATTGAAACTATGCCACTGTGTTTCTTGATCCTCTGGCTTGCAAATGACAGATCATGGCACTTGTCAACCTCCTTTCAGTTCTGATTCTCTGAAGAAATCTAATACACTTAAGTAAGTGAATTGAGAATTAGAATTAGATATAGAATTAGAGTTTACAATTCTAATTCTACAAAATGAACTGCTATTATGAGTGATGCTACCTTTATGGATTCCTATGAAATATAGTAATTACAGTTGTCTTGTATTTGACATATTAATAAACATTTTAGAAATTCATTTAAAAACATTGAATGCTAGTCCAAGAAGTTTTTATAATGATTTATTATTTAAAAAATTTTTTATTGTTTATTTATTTTTGAGAGAAAGAGAGACAGAGTGTGAACAGGGGAGGGTCAGAGAGAGAGAGAGAGACACAGAATCTGAAGGCGGCTCTGGGATCCAGGCTCTCAGCACATACCCCAGTGTGGGTCTCAAAATCACAAAGCATGAGATCATGACCTGAGCCGAAGTCGGATATTTAACCGACTGAGCCACCCAGGTAACCCTATAATAATTTATACAAAATACATTATATCTTATTGAAATAGAAATTATAGAAATTTCATTCTTGTGTGAATTGCTTTCAGATCTGTAGAGAATAAACAACACGAAAAAATGGAGCAAAAATAGGTGTGGCTGGGTGGGTTTGTTGGTTGAGCTTCTGCCTCTTGATTTTGGCTCAGGTCATGACCCCAGGATCATGGTGGAGCACTGCGTTAGGCTCCACCCCGAGGGTGAAGCCTATCTGAAATTCTCTCCCCCTGTGCCCCTCTCACCTATGTGTGCTTTCTTTCTCTGAATCAAATAAATTTTAAAAAAATTAAGTGGAGCAAAAATATTCTTTTAAACTTGGATATAGGCTTCAGCACTTAAAATATTTAATTATATATGAATTCCATAATTACCTCTTCAATATCTGGGTAAACTTAAATCTAAAAGAAGATAAATTTATATTTATTTGAATGATTATTCACACACACATATGTGTTTATCTATATATTAATATACATTTATATAATTTATATATATTTCCACACATTCTTTACATTGGCATACTATGCAACCTTATTAAATAATCTATATTTCTAGAGGCCAGCTAGTTTTTTATTATACTTTATATTGCAACTAATAGCATGAACTGGATTGACTGATTCACTTTCCTTAATTTTAGATCTATGTGTGCTTCATTGAGCAAAATTATCCAGAATTTACCACTTCCACATGTTTGAACATGAATATAATTTGTTAATTCATATTACTTGGTATGAAAATGCTCCTTATTTGATACATAGGATTTGATATAACATCACAAATCTGATATCTCTCACATATGCATGTTTATGATGTATAGAGACCCTCCAAGTAAACTACTACAATATAAAATGTTTGTTTTAAAAATGCACATTTTTAAATTTATTGTATGAGGCCACATACATAGCTGCTAACTTTGTTTTTATAGTTTCTGACTTTAAAATTCCCAGGCTTACAGATGTTTCCCAAGGTGGCTAGCAAAAGAAAACTAATCTTCATTTAAAATATTACTTTTACCGGGGCGTCTGGGTGGCTCAGGTGGTTGAGTGTCCAACTTCAGCTCAGGTCATGATCTTAGAATTTGTGGGTTTGAGCCCTGAACCGGACAGCTCAGAGTCTGGAGCCTGCTTCAGATTCTGTGTGTGTGTCGCTCTCTCTGCCCTCCCCACTCTCTCTTTCTCTCTCTCCTTTTCTCTCTCTCTCTCAAAAATAAGTAAACTTCAAAAAAAAATTAAATATTACTTTTATTCACACAGCTTAGAATTTTTCTCCTTCCCATCAGTTTAAAGGAGATGATATCTACAAGAATATATACAATGTATGTAGGAAGTTTCTTTGAGAAAAGAAATTAGAAGATGTTTTATTTAACTGAATTTTAAAATAGTATTAGAATACAAAACTGTAATACAACAAAGGTAGTAGAAAAATTGTCCTCAAAAAATAAAATAAGATAAAAATAAGGAGGGAGTCAAACCAAAAGAGACTCTTAAATATAGAGAACAAACAGAGGGTTAATGGAGGAGACACAGGTGGAAAGATGGGCTAAATGGATGATGGGTATTAGAGAGAGCACTTGTTGGAATGAGCACTGGGTGATATATAAGTCATGAATCACTGATTTCTACTCCTGAAACCAATACTACCCTATATAACTAACTTCAATCTAAATTTTAAAAAATTCAATTCAATTCAATTAAAATTAATATGGATTTTTTCTCAAAAAACCTGATTATCCTTAGAGCACATCACTAACTCCTGGTTTGATAAAATGAAGACATCAAAGAGACTCAAATAGAAACATGGTAAATTGCAAAGCCCCATCAAGACTAAGTAAAACAAATGGATAGCAATAGTTAACTTTAGTAGCTAAAAAAATATAATAAATAAATTACACATTCAATGCCTGGGAGATAGAGTTTTGCAACTTCTTGAGTTGATAATATTGCTTTTATGATACCATGATACCCACTTGTATTGAATCCATATATATAAAATTCTTAAATCTATCAATCAAATTTAAAAGTCTGGCCAAAAATCCCACAGGCCCAATGTTAAATTTCCCCACATTTGTCAAACCCGCTTATATTGAATTTCCACTTACATCAACCTATTAGTTTCCCCAGCAATGTTGTGTTTTTATAGGGATTTAAACCACTTCCCGGTGCCACAAAGAGGAGGCACAACAACAGAGCAGGTTCTAGCAATGTGCTTTCCTACAAATATTGAATTACTTTGTTTTATCAAAATTTCTGTCTGATCTCTGGAAATTAGATATATACTAAGCTTGTTTCGTTTTCTGTGAAGTTAGAGCAAAGTTGGCTGAAATTGGGAAGATACTAAAGCTTGATGAAATATTTAACTGCTTCTATCTGTCATACACTAATTTTGAGGAGTGTTATTTAAAAAAAAATCCTGCAAATACTTCAGGATAAATGTCCTATTTTAGGGGAAAAAAATTGAATAAATTTATTTTCCTTTTAGGTTGTAAAATGTGGTTTGTTTTTAATATATGGGACATAAATTGCAGAGAGTCTATCTTGGGATTATATTTGGCACTAAAGTCCATAGAGTGGCTGTAAAAGACAGGATCTTGTAAAAAGTATGGATATTGATATCACAGTATTTTTTGTTGTTGTCCAACCATTCTAGGGAGGTACACTTAAATTTATTTTTATTACCCAGAAAGAAGAAAGTTCTTGCCTGTACATTTTGCCTGATTGGAAGGAAAACTTTTAAAAAATTTCCCTAAGTGATACCATCTAGTTTTCATATTCAGGAGGGACATTTGCAATTAGATTGGGTTTATTGGATATCAATTTGAATTTTTCTTGATTTTCATAAAAATTGCTATTGAAAATCTGTTTAAGGGTAATTCACATTGAATAACATTTATTATATAAAGAATTATCTATTTCCTTTAAGTGAATCAGCTATGAGTTGAACATTCTAGGTCATTGTGAGCACAGTCATATTCCAAATGGTGAATGTTTGATGAAAGATAAGGAATAAAACAATTTAAAGGTGAAAAATGTTACTGTTTTTGGCCAACATTTTGCAATCTGCATTTTATAAGGTGTTAGTGTTCTGTAATAAAGAGGCTTCTGAATTGCTTAGATAGTAAAATGGAAATTTGTAATGTGCATTAGAAACATAAAAGTTTCAGAAATATTCTATAATTATCAAAGTAAATGGTTCCACTGAACATAGTTTAATATTAAAGTGTTACAAAGATAGAAAGTTTCTAGAGATCACTTAGCCCAACTTCCTAAAGCCTCATTAATTGAGATTGGTCTGAGAAAGGATTAGCTATAGTTATAAAAAGTTAAAGAATATCTATATATCATTGTATGCCAAGAAACCAACAACTCAGAATTTTCTGATTTGAAGCCTGCATCTGTCTCTTGGGTTACATTCTTAATCTTAATGTACAAAAGTTGTTTTTATTGTTGTTGTTATTAATGTATATAATGAAGACAAAAATTGCCCATGTCATATAATTGTTCTGAAGAATAATGATGTATATAAGTAACGTAGAATACTGTTTGGAAATAGTAATAAATATATATGTATATATATTTACTATATAATAAATGTATGTAATATGTATTTAATTTATACATAGTTAACATTTATACTTATTTAATAATTTAATATACATTTAAACCTAATATGTATATTTAAGAACATAAATATATTCTCAATTATATTATGTATTTTATTCCACAGGATACTCATCTGAGTATTTACAAAATGAGTATATATTATTATTATATAATTACTATTATATAATTACTACAGAGTTCCAAGGTTATGAAACAAAGCAAAAATCTGGTCATTATAAAAGTATTTTGATTGACATACCTCTTATAAGGCTGGCCATTCAAAATTTGCTGCCTGTTTAAAATGTTTCCTCCATCCTTGTATTTAAATCTCTTTGATTGTTGAGCAATGTCTCAAGAAACTAGGAACACACTACAAATTCTTTGCAAAGGTAAATTTTAAATCTTGAAGGGTTGTAAGATTTCTTGTATTTAATGAAGGTGATATGATAAGAAATGTTCAAATTATAGTTGAAATTATTCACAAATGAAGATCTGACTTATTTCTATTGGTTAATATAAAAGAAGAATGTTGGACCAAAGCAGATGACAAAAGATGGCTATCAAAGGATCATGAAAGAAATCGATGACATGGATGAAACACTTTACTGTTCTTTAATGAGTTTATTTATGAGTATATTCAAAGTCATGCTCAAATCAAAGACAAAATGAGAGTTCACATAGCAACTACCACATAATCTACTTAGAAAATATACATTCTTCTAATATATTTTATTCTTTATTCTAAGGCTTAGCCCTGAAAACTTAAATTTTGTTAAATACAATGTCAAATATTCATAATTTTCCTCTTGTTTTTCAAGGTAGGTTCCCAGTAACCTTTATTTTTCATTAATTAGAAATTTTTGTTACCCGTGAGGGACTTTTCAAATTTTCTAGTGCAATTGTACTCTGGTAGTAAAGATCTTCAAAAAAATTTAACTCAGCTTAAAAAATGGTAGTTAGTAGGATGGCAAATGTCATGAATGGATAAATATGACAGCTTCTTATATTCATTATTTAAATGACTGCTTCTAAATTCACTGATTCATAATCATATAACAAGGATCTATTAAGTGCCAACCGCTGCTTAATCTCACTAAGTTCAGTAATGGGATAATAAGAAAAAGTAAATGCTGTAAAATTGTGAAACTTCTGAAATTTTATAGCATGTGGAGGATATGAATTATACTTTGATTCAAGCTATCAGAAGAAATGCACAAATTGTCACATGAACAATAAAGAAGAATATGAGAATAAAGAATAAGAGACAGTATTCTCTTTTTAAATTTTTTAATATTTATTTATTTTTGAGAGATAGAGAAATGGAGCATAAGGGGGAAGAGGAAAAGAGAGAGGGAGACACAGAATCCGAAGCAGGCTCCAGGCTCTGAGCTGTCAGCACAGAGCCTGACGCGGGGCTCGAACTCACAAACCATGAGATCATGACCTGAGCCAAAGTCAAATGCTTAACCAACTAAGCCACCCAGGTGCCTCAACAGTACTCTCCCATTCACTACCTACTTACCCAGTGTTAGCATGAGTCTGATTTCTATCATCATAAATTAGTTTTGGCTGTTTATGAAGTTCATTTAAATAAAATCACACAGCATATTATGTTGTGTCTGGCTTCTTTGAATCAAAATTGTATTTTGAGATTCATCTACATTGTTTCCATTATCAGTATTTTTTAAACGTCTGTGTGGTATTCGTCTTGTGAATAAACCAAAATCTATTTATCCTATATCATGTCAATGCACATTTAGCTTTTTTTCCACTTTGGAGCTGTAAGAAATAAAGCTGCTGCGAGTAGCGTTCTAGTGGATGTCAGCAGACATTTCTGTTGAGCATACACTCCAAAATGAATCCTTGGTCATGTTTCGCTCAAGGAGGCATTACATATCATTATCTTGGAAATAAAATTTGCTTCAGGTTTTAGATTTTGATACTGTAGAATATTACAGACAAATAAATAAAGCTGATGGTCGCTCTACCAGTTTGCTAACAGGGCTGAAACAACCTACCATAGACTGGAGTGGCTTAAACAACAGAAATTTGTTTTTTCACAATTCTGGAGGTTGGAACCCAAGATCTCAAGGTGTTGGTTGTTTGATTTTTTTCTGAGGCCCCTCTCTGTGGCTCGCAGATGGCTGACTGCTCACTGGACCCTCACATAGCCTTTTACCTGTGTCCATGTATGTCTGCTGTCTCCCTGTGTGTCCTAATCCACTCTCATGATAAGGACACCAGTCAGATTGAATTAGGACCCATTCTAAAGGCCTCATTGTAACTTGATTACCATTTATTTATTCATTTTTAATGTTTTATTTATTTCTGAGAGAGAGACAGCGTGAGCAGGAGAAGGTCAGAAAGAGAGGGAGACACAGAATCCGAAGCAGGCTTCAGGCTCTGAGCTAGCTATCGGCACAGAGCCTGACGAGCGGCTCGAACCCATGAACTTCGCGATCATGACCTGAGCTGAAGTCGGACGCTTAACCGACTGAGCCACCCAGGCGCCCCACTTGATTACCGTTTAAATGTTCGATATACAAATAGAGCTACCTTTTGAGGTTCTTGAGGGTTAAGGCTTCAACCTATGAATTTTGGGGAAGGAAAACAATTTGGCCCATTATAGTAGCTTAGCCTGATTTGCTGATTTTCAGATATTTGTTTTTAATCTAAAAAATCTCTTGACTCTTAAAAGAACAATTTCATGATATTAATCCATAGACCTAAATGCATGTGATACTTTTCTGAATACTTTTAGAGAATAACTTAAGCGCAATATTTGATAAAGCGCTGAACTCCTTATGTACCAACAAGGAAATTAGAATTTCCTTAGATATCTACACCTATATGGAAGAACTGTTTCCAATTGGAGAGAATTTTTATTTGAAGTCATATGATTATATATTCCACTGTATAAAAGTATAAGCATTGTTTTATTTCCTACAAAATAGAGCTAAAAATGATGTTTTCTGATTTTACAGTAGGTTAGAAAGGAAAAAAAAAATAATGGACAGTTTAAATAAATGAGCCTTACATATGATGTATATGCATCATATTTGCTTACTTCTTTTAACACTCAGTTGATAGAGGTTATTATTAGGTCGATTTTACAGATGTAAGAGTTGGGGACCAGACTGGCCAGGTGTTCAAGGTCCAGTGGTAACATCTCTGCCTTTAAGTCAAGGAATCTTTTAATAATATCTAAGTTTTAATTCAAATACATATTTCCATAAGATAACACCTCTGGTCTGTAGCCAGAAGGCTGCATACTCATCATTTGTTCATTGTTACTATTCTTTCAAACAGAAAATCTATATTCACTTACTTACGCCAAAGACAGTACCGCATGGTGAAGATAGAGAAGTAAGATAGAAAGGATCCCTGTCTTTGTATAGCTTACGATCTAGCAGGGAGCTACATAATTTTAGAGACCCAATACATACAGTCAGCAAAGCTATATTGCAACAAAGTAACTATATTATCTTCTCATAATTGAACTTAAATTATATTCTGGCTTCTAGTTTATTACTGGAAATATTTTCTCTGGGGATTCATCTAAATTCTTGAGATTGCTTGATGGGTCAGTCCAGACTTGGTGGTCAACATAATTGATGTGGTAGTAGTGGTGATGCATTCATGCCTGCCATTTCCTGGAACATTCTCAGTACTTTCCTTCCCAGCTCCATTCTTTGTGTATTTCTGCTATATTCTGTTCCTACCTGTTTCGGTACAACAGTTCTCTAAGGAATATCTATACTGCTCTGAGTTGTAAGAAACCTGTCTTCAACAATCTAAGGCTACAGGGACATCTGAAGTTGTTTCAGGGTTGAATGCCTAGAAACATCAGTAGGACTGTTTCCGTGCTCCTACAACATGATGTGTAGTGAGATACTTTAGGATTTGGTCAATTTCCTGACTTTATCTAGAGACCTAGCCAGTTTCCTGAGCTCCTAAATTTCCTAAGCTCTTAAATTTCCCAAACTTATGTGCTCTTCCAATTGCCTGTTCTCCTTACCTACCCTCGCTCTGGGACCCAACAAGATCTGAGCTCTCCTGTTACTTCTCCCATTCCTCTCCTTCCTTTCTAGAGTCTGGATGAACTTTTTACAGTCATGGGCAATTGGATGCGATGTAGTGATGCTTGCTCTAACTCATTATATCCTTTCCAGGTGGGAAACTCTCTTTGTTAATATGTTGAAATATCACCCCATAATAAAACCAACTACAGAACTTTAAGAAACGTGTCTTGTACAGCAGAGCTGACCTGGATGAGAGGTTTCAGAGAGTTTCCAGGAAGATTCAGAGAAATTGAATTTAGAACATAGCTCTAAAGGATAAATAGGAAATAACTGGGTGGAAGTATTGCATGTGTATGAGGTTGTTCTAAGGCCAGGAGGAGGTTGGTGACTTTGAGAAGGTAAAGTATGACTGGAGGGCAAAATGCAGTGGGAAAATTATTTGCGGAAGGCAAGGTCCATATCATGCAGGACACTACAGAGTATATTATGGAAATTTGGTCTTTGCCTTAAAGATATTGAAAAATGTTAATAGTTTTAATTAGGGAAAGCAGTAATCAGATGGGATTTTCTAAATGATCCTTAAAGGAGAATGAATTAAAAGGGGTCTAAAGCAGGTGCTGGGAAGCCAGAGACCATTTATATAAACCAGGTCCTTTCTAACAACAAAACAACAATAATAACTGTGCTCTGGATAGATGAGATCAGAGTATTTGTCTGCTGCCAAACATTTTTTATGTACCTTTATGTGTTTATGTACCTTTATGTATCATCCCATTGATTCTTCACAAAACGATGAGCCTCTTTTTAAAGGTGAGAAAAATAAAAGAGAATTTAAATAATTCAAACCCAGGCAATCTGCACCAGAGATCAGAGGCTCAGCAAGCACACTGTTTTGTTTCAGGTAAAAGAAAATTCATTGCAAAAATACCTTTAGTTTCTCACACTCTAATCAATAGCAGGCATGTGGAGGGCAGCTATAAAGAATTAAAAAGAGAAGCTATAGAGGACATAATTTTTCTTCATGTAACTGATACAACATCTAGAATGTCAGCCTAATTAGACCTAATGGAAGGTTAACCAGTAACTTGGCAAGTTTTACTTTTTGCTACCTTATATACTTAGAAATATCACAATTTTATATCCAAATTAATCATACAGAATATTTTCTCATTACTATTTCACCCAAATTACTAAATTTGAGGATTCTGATATACGCTTATCAATTCCATTAATTTATTGTTTTGAGTATCCTATTTTATACAATATTAAAAAATTGTAATCTACATGTTATGTTAAACATTTATCTCTCTGAAAATGAAATCACTTACTTAGAACAAAATCACTTTATACCACTATATTATTCATTATTTCCAGTCTCATTCAGTACAGGTTAAAGGTGTAGCTTTCTTCCAAGTTAAAATAAATAGAATACAAGAGGAAATCTAACATTTTGTGAGTAAAATGATTCTTCATCATAAATGCCTTGTATCATAAAATATTTAAAAGTACCAGAATATACCATTTTACCATTTTAACTACAATCCATAAACACAGGATGTGGAATCTCAGAGGTGTTCTTGTTTAATATCAACAATTGAAAAGTGAACCACAACATCTGCTGTTTGTGAATTTTCTCCCCATGATGTCTATTTCAGTTTCAAACCGAGTTGTGTGGGGGCTAGAATTTTCCTTTTAAGATGTAGCCTGTTTCCTCCCTTTTCATTTTGGGCTGGGCGATGCTATGAATTTATATTTGACTATGAGAAACTAGTGGAAGGAAAATGCTAACATCTTCAGTGAAAGAAGTTAATGACAGAGTTTAGTAAAACCCTATCCTAAGAGCCAAGTATTTCACAACTGATTTAATAGTTCTATGAGCAATCCAACTCTATAGTATAGTGACTCAATTTCTGGAAATGTTCCTAATTCAATTTCTACACACACACGCACACCAAATCAGATTTTTTGTCTTTGAAAATATGTAAATATATGTAAAAAAGGATGTAAAATAACATACACACAACTAAGGAATGAAAACATTCTGACATTGATGAATCAGATCATCTTATATTTTTTGATAAATAATCTGTACAAGTAATGTTGTAATCCTCTATGTTTCCTCTCTAGTCTTATGCCCCAGAAGCAATAATTATAATTGTTTGAGGCTAATTATGCTTTCATATTTTATTTCATATAAATATCATAAATATTTACATTATGTGTAATATTTTTAATTGAGATAAAATGTTTTCAAAACCATACAAAGTGCTCTGCACTTTGCTTTGTTGACTTAATGTAATGTCTGAGACCAATCAAAATTTGATATAGAGAGTTTCAAAAAACAATACTTAATAGCAAATTGGTCCCCAGAGTAGTTGTGGCAATTCTGTCAGGTTTCCTTTTCTTTATTTGTCAATATCTTGCTATTTTCTTCTTGATATTGCATTGTACAGTTTTACCAGTTGAGCTTTCTTTATATAAGTGAATCTGAAAATATTACAAAGGAGGTAATTAAGAGTATGTTTAATTTTTTAGTAAATAATTATATATTCATCTCTGTCTACACTCACTCACTGGCTATACTGATCCAGTTGAATCATTTTAATAAAATCAATATGCTATGTGATTCCCAAATTTATATCTCAACTCTAGGTTTCCACATTAATTCCAGATTTGTATAAGCAAGTGCTATCAGAACACGCAACATGAATGTCTAATAGCAATTTCAATCTTAACTTGTCCATGTCAGTTTGACTCCCCAAACCTACTTTTTTAAATATTTATTTTTTAAATTTTTTAATGTTTATTTATTTTTGAGACAGAGACAGAGCAAGAGCTGAGGAGGAGCAGAGAGGGAGGGAGACACGGAATCTTAAGCAGGCCCCAGGCTCTGAGCTGTCAGCACAGAGCCTAGCGCAGGGCCCGAACTCATGAGCTGTGAGATCCTGACCTGAGCCAGAGCCGGACCCTTAACCAATGGAGCCACCAAGGTGCCGCCCACCCCTCGCAACCCCGCAAATTCACTTCTTTAACAATCTTCTCCATCACAGTCCATGAGAACTCCAAACTTCTAAACTTATCTCCTGCTATCCCTGAATCTTTTATATTCCACATGAAATTAATCATCACCTCTTGTTGGCTCTACTTTCAAAATATTGCAGATGTAATATTCAGGCACTTTTTAATATCTCCAACATCACCACTGTTCTCATCTACTGTTGAAGGAAACATCATCTCTTCCCTGATGGTTGCAGTGGGCTCCTAAATTGTCTTACTGCCTCCATCCTTGCCCACTTAGTGTCTGTTCTCAAAATAATAGTGGTCTGCCAAAACATAATTAACATTTTGTCATTCATCTGCTCAAAATCCTCTCATTCACTCTAATTAAAATCCAACGTCTTTGGGTGGTGTTAATGATCTTACTTGATCTTGCCCCTGTTTCCTCTCAGACCTCTTTTGGTACAACTTCCTCCACTTTTGTTCATGCAGCTACAGTCACAGCTCTCTCTTCACAAGAAAATTCCCATGCATGTGCCTTAGGCTGCAACACTCTTCTTGCGGATATGTACAATGTCTACTTCCATGTGCAACTGAGCTCCTTACTCAAAGGTACTTCAGAGATTCTTTTTAGCCCTTATATCTAAAATTTCAACAGCCTCGCACACAACCAAAATATTATATTCCCCTTCCCTGCGCTATATTTTTTTTCCTCCTTAACACTTATCAATAGCTAACGTGCAATATATCTTGCTGGCTTCTCAGCCCTTAGTGCAGTGCCTGCCACATGATAGGCACACTCAATAACTATTCCTTAATTTCATGTGACATGTTATAGTGAATGTTACTGTAGTTATAAGTAGTTATAAACTAACTATGTTGGACTTAAAATATATAAATAAAAAATAATTTACCTATTAAAAATGTTGACTTACTTTGGATATGAGCTTCTGTAGTGATTCCTTTACAATACTCTGCAGCATTATTTTTAACACAATTGCCATTTACTTTAGCAAGTGTCAGATGTTTTGTTACTTTTTTTTTACCATCTTATATTGCTACTTAAAGAAGAGGGACCAATACTCCCATTTGTATATAGTGAAATGTTTTATATACCAAAGTAAATATTTAACTATATATATAACCATCCATATCTTTTTGCAATGCTATTAGACAGTATTCAGCTATAGCAAGTGTGTCTGTGATATATTAGGCAAAGAATATCTTTCATGATGTAAATAAGACATATTAATATAGTTTCTTTTCATTCTGAAAAATAATGCTTATTCACATATATTTTCCTTCATATTTACATGATCCAAATTTGGCCAAACAGCAATATTCCCTTGCTAAAAATATTACTTGAATATTTTGAAGTAATATTGAATGCATCAAGTAAATTCAGAACACATTGCCAAGAATAGATGCAAGTTGAATTTATTTGGAAATGAAATCATTTAAAATACCTGCTGTGAGACAATCATTAGTGCATAGTAAGCTGTGGTCTTGGTTCAGTTTTGCTCACAGTACCCAACTCATTATAAATTTACCCGTATTTTCTTTAATTCGATAGCATTTACCCGTCCCCATCATCCCTGTCTTTAAAAAGAAGTGAACCACAAACTTTTGATTATGATCTTGTAGCCATAGAAAACTTGGAAAATATAATCACAATTTAAAATTAACTCTTTGTCTTTAGGTTGAAAAAAATGCTTTGAATTGCATACCTTCTCTTAACCACAGGTGATATTTCATAACTTTAAAGTACAGTTTCAAAAAAAGGGTACTTTCAAATAATTTTCCATGCCTTCATTCAGCAGGTAACCCAAACCTTCATAATCCCCAAATGCTGCACTTCAAAGTTATGCTCAGGAAAAAAATATTGAAAAGAACAGCCTCTCTTTCCAGTTGATTTAAAACATCACTAGCTTATTTTCAGTACACATATGGAGTTACTTTTAAAAAGAAATCTTGGAATATTGCCAGGCTACATACAGGAAAGGCTTTTCTCCAGAGAGAGCTAAAATTCATTATCTGAGCTTTGGGACACCCATGTTCCTTCAAAATTTGGACACATCTTTGTTCCTCCATGATTAGTGCTAGAAGTTTGACTTAAAACAAGAGTGTGTAACCAGACTCTAAAGAATCCGAAAGATTATGTTATTTTGAATTGAAACTGATTTATAATTATACACTTAAATAAAATATTATTTACAGGTTTAACAGTTTTAAAATAAATGATGGAGTAATTTTTTTTTAAATCTAAAATTATTTACAAAAGTATAATACCTATTATGTGTTTGTCAGTAACATGAAATTAAATTTTGGACACTTTATCTTCTTTCTCTCCTCATTAAATGGCTGGCTTCTCTCATTTAAATCCATGTGAATATTTTTTTTGTAGGAGAAAAATCACTAAGTCCAAAGAAGCTAAAGCAATATAATTATTTCGTTAGTGACCAATTCATGGTAATAAGTATTTCAAACAATCCCATCTATTTTTGATGCATAAAGTAAATTTTTAAAAGTGGGACAGTGTTATAAGTTAAAAGAAAAAAGTAAAATCAACACTTTATTTTCAGTAACAGTCTGTAACATTCCATTGTAAAATATTATGCAGTAATAATTATTCACTAGACCACTTCTTATATATGGTTCCAATGCATGTAACACATTTTAGTTTCCTTTTTTATTTTCGGTAAAAGAGTAAAATCAAAACCCTCATAAATGTTGATGAAGAGCCTATCGATACAAAACAAAATTAACATGTACTAATATTAAGCCAATTATGTAGCCACAGAACATGATTTCTATAAGATATACAGTACCTTATATGTGCAAAGCATCCATAGCATTGAACAGATGTGAAGCAGAGCATTAGCTTTAAAATATCAATTCTACGCACAAGAAAGAATAGGTGTATTTTGTTGCATGTTGAATAGGAAGCAGAGTTTTGTTTATCCCCATATTTATTTAGTCAGAAAGAAAGGTGTAGAATTCCAGAAACTGCTTGAATGAAGGAAGAGAAAAGTTTGGCATGTAGGGAGTGTATTTTATATCACATGTGAGCATTACTACCATAGATGTTTTTAACCACTTTAATTTTGCCCACAAAAAAGACCTGGACACTTTGCGCATCTGCATAATTTGATAACATTGGGTATTATGAACTTCATGATGAATTACTCAAATGGAACCAAAGCACACGTTCTATTGAAAAGAGTCATGGTGGAGCCAGAATGGGATTACTTTTGTAACATGAATTAGAACACTATGCACTGCGATGTATCAGTGATAAGTCTAGCATATTTCAGTTCTACTGCTATTGGAGAAATGAATCGGAATCACTTGAGCATCACAAATCCTAGGCCATATTTTTATTTCCAGCCTTACCCTTTGTGTTGCTTCCAAGTATGCAGCTCCAGTTGATTTCAAAGGCAGCGGATGAGAGATAAGGAGGAGCAAGGACTGTTCTACCTCAGCAATTCATGATCCCTCGAAGGCCACTGATTTGGAAAGAATAGGGAGACCCTGGCCTCTCAGCAGAATAGAACCAGCTACTCTCTGTATGCTCCTCCCATGAGGCAACTCAAGCATTTATCCAGTTTACCATAGCAAATGATTCTCTACGTCCAGAAAATTACAGCTCTCTTCCTCTCTTCACTCCAAGGACCCATAAACCCTAAATTAAACATAACTGTCCAAAGAATTATTTTCAGCTATGTGAACATTTCAACAGGGAAATAAATGAAACTATGTGATTTGAATAATTGTAGAATATTAAATAGAACAATATTTTTTAGCAGTTTACCATCACTTATTAATTTTTACATTGTGACTTAAAAAATGCTTTATGGGTCTAGGGTAAAGTTGTATAGTATATTGCTAAAACATGTGTGTTTCTGTTTCTAAAATGGTTAAAGCTTTCTGAGTAATATTTCTTTCATGTTCTTTATACATAAATCCCTCTTTTCCCTTTGAAGATATTCTTCATTTCCATTTAAACAGAGTGTGTATGTATATACACATTTAAAGGACTCATCTCATTCTAATAGTCTAACGATATGTTTTGGTGTCCAAAATACTTTTATAGTTGTGGTGAGACTTTCCTAAATGAATACTTACAGTTTTGAAAAAGGTATTAATTGAACTATCACTTTCTTCAAAAGCAGTAACTAAAAGCTATTGAAAGGAATAAGTTAGAGTAGGACAATTTACATATATGTACAAAAGTAACTAAGAAAGCTTACCATGTTCAGTCACTATACTGTTATTATACACATCATCCCATTTAATTGTTGCAACCTTGTGAATTAAGCATTATTTGGTCCATTTTACAGATATTGAATGAAAGGATTATATATAAATTACTCAAGATTACAGATGGGGCAAAACTGGAGCTTGGACTCAGATCTATCTGAACTGAAAATTCTGCTTTTGACTGTTTTATCCCCTCTATGTCCTACTGGTACCATGTTTTTGAACTGGAAAAATTTTAAGGTTTGATTTCTAGGTAAAGAGGATGTGTTTTAGGATTGTGCTTGTTCAACAAATGCTCATTTCATTGGATTTATAAGATATATTTTATTTTGAAATTATTGAATCTCTTTTGTGTGTCAGTGGTGATTTGAATGCAAACTAAGATAACTAGCTTGTGATCATGGCCCTAGCAGAGTCAACCCTATACAGCAGAAGTCAGCAAACTTTTTCTGTAAAGGGCCAGATGGTAAATATTTTAAGCTTTTGGGGTCATACAGCCACTCAACAGTAATTGACTCTGTCATTTTTAGCATGAAATTTGCCACAGAAAATCTATAAGTAAATGAGCATGGCTATGCTCTAATAAATCTTTATTAAGGACTCTGAAATTTGAATTTCACATCATTTTCAGGTGTCGATAAATATTCTTTTTTTCATCTCTTTCAACAATTTAAAAATTGTGGGAATCTATCTTTGCTCCCAACCCACACAGATATTGGGATGGAATTGGCTGGCAAAACAAGGTCGGGCAATTTCTGTTGCTGCTTTGTGAACACAAAAGCCACTGGCCACATGTTATTGAGTACTTAGCTAAGGCTATTGAGTACTTAAATTTAGCTAGAACAAATCGAGATGTGCAGTAAATGTAAAATACACACCAGATTTTAAAGACCATATAAAATGTTTAAATGTCTCATTTATAATTTTATGTTGATTATATTTTGAAATAAGATTTGAAATTAATAAAATATGTCATTAAAATTAGATTCACCTATTTTTTTTGCCTTTTCCTAACATAAGTCCCAGAAAATTTAAAATTACATATGTATATCACATTTGTTTCTAAAATGATGCTTCAGAGGTAACATTATCTGGAGGTCAACAGATACTTACTATATATTTGTGACAATGTAATGATTTCTTAGATATTGAAGTGGGATAAAAAGGTCATTAGATAAAAATGTTTAAGACTTGATCTAGTGTTGAAAGTAGAAGAAATATTTTCAGTATAGAAAAAGAACCAACACATTTAAGACACAAGTATGTTTGTTAGCAGTGTATGTCTGTGGAGTTGAAAGCCATTTCAACTAAGATCAGATTACAGTTTTGCTTTTAATGTTAAGAATTGTAAATTTTATCTGAAAAATGAAGTCAATGACAAGTGTTAGGTAGGGGGTGGACACTGTAAGATCTTCAGGGAATGTGGTAGGTCAGATGGTTGGAGGGAAATAGAGAGAAGTCTCATATTCTGCCATTGGGTGAACTACAATGTCACCTGAAGACAAATAAAATGCAGCACTAGAAAATTTTATCTCCTTTGTATGCTATTTACCTGCATACTTGTCTTGTGGTGGATGGTGTATGGATAAACTGAGACAATGGGGAAAAGTTCAATTTGAGACCACAGAAACTTAACAATCAGATAGTAATCATTTTTCTGATATGTCGACATTTCAGCTTAAAACTCAAGATGGGTCATAGACTGACAGATTTGGAAAACTGCAAAATAACTTACAAATTGGGAATCAACCACTTCACAGACACTTGAATCCCTGACAAGCATGCATGCCAAATTGGCATCCTTGTTAAGACTGAACATTTTCGGTAACAGTAAGTCTATCACCTCTTCCATAGAAAGTCATTTATGACTATTAGAAAGTCATTCTTTAGGATTAAAATTAAAATCATGAACCATTTAGTATCTTTCCACAAGCAATACCACCACCACATTTAATTTCAAAAATCCCAATTAGTTATTATATTTTCCAGTGATTGTTCTGCTGTGTGAATGAGGTAACTCCTTGATTATTAGATGTTCCCAAGGACAGAATTGTTTACTGGAAGAGTGATCAAAAAGTGTAAAGCTGTATAAGTAAATTTTTCATTATAGTAAGCGAGAGAGAGAGAGATCATGATTTCAAATGCCAAGGGCACATCTCTGCCAGGAATATCCTGCAAGTACTTCCAGACCGATATGCCAACCAATTTTTTTCTTCTTCATCTGAAAAAACTGATATTCCTTTCCTTTTTTATTGCATTGTTTAATGAGAAAAGCATGTCCACCCAGCATAGCAAGTTGGAAGAAGCCTGTGTCATGTGTGTCATTTTGCTTTGCTAATAAACTAACAAAAAGTAAATACTGTGCTTTCAAATCTTTTTCAATTCCTTTCTGACTTTGTGCAAACATTTTCTTATTTTCTAATTGTTTTCATAGTCTTCATTATCTCCTTGCACAGATCTGAGTTTTCAGTCTTTCTTAGTGTACACCTTCTTGTTGCTCATCATATGGTCTTCAGGAGAGGTTTTCCAATACATACTCTTCAGATCCAATGGTTTCTGTAGAGGGCAGTGCTTTCCAAGGCAGAGAATTGCATAGAGAGGGAGGGAGATCCACCTTCCAAGCTTATCAACTCTATTTCGATAAGTACAATACTTGTTAGTTTCTTTTTTGGCCACATAAGTAAGATTTTCTTTGATTAAAGTAGTTCCACTGTTATAGAAACTTGGCCAAATATTTCAGTCTGGCTTCAAAATATTTACCAACTTAATTTCCTTCTTCTTTCACACCTTTTGCAATGAATTTGCAACATATAGTAAAATGGAAGATTCTGTGAAGAAAAAAATATAAAAGATTTGAAATGCAGAATTTACTATGGGACAGTTATGAGTTTTGCAACTCCATGACTATTGGTCAGATGAGGGAAATAAGGAAAGGTTATGGTTGAGAGAGGTTATGGTTCACATCTTTGATGTGAAATGAACAAGGCGGTTATTGCACTTTCCAAAAGAGAGGACTGAGGGATACTATAACCTTACCTTATGTCTTATGAGCAGGTACCCACAGAACTGTGGAAAGCGTCCGATATGCACCTCTAAACCTAGGTGAGATCAGGGAGAGTATACTGATGTCTGACTCATCCTGAAGAAAACAGCAGGAGAGAACGAGTGGTAGTAAAAAATAGGACTTGGCTCCACCATTGAATCCTACCTTGGAAAAAGGCTGGTCCACAAAAAGATCGCACAGTAAGCCAGAAGTAAGACTGGATTAGAGACAAGAGTGTTGCAGAGTTTGTTCCCTGAAGGTGGACTTTGAATTTCCCCAAAGCCCCTCGTAAAGAAAAAAAGATCATCTTAACCAACCCCAGGCTCAGAGAGGGTGAAGCCACCCAAAAATGAAAACTCTGTTCCATCCCCAACCACTTCGCTGTCCTCCCACTTCAACTTTACAATGAGAACCAGAGGAAGTGAATGAGGGGAGTAGGCAATGAATATCCACTTCTTCTGGAAAGACATCTTCAATTATAGAGCTTATTGTGTCTTAGAGAAGAGAAAAAGCATTAAGTTTGACTTAGTAAAATGTTGAATAATATAAGGGGCTACATGCATTCTAATTACTGAATTGAGGCTCTAATCTGGAATTTAAAACCATTTTAGGACTTTTGCTAAAGAGTTAGCAGCAATACCAGAAAAATTCTGTATTTGATCACAGCCTATAAACTATGGATTTAGCCAGCATTTATTTAAAGTGTGTTTCAGTCACACACACTTTTATGCACGTATACACACATTCATACATCATTCACCTTTTAGACACTATATTATGCATTTCTATATTTTCTACAACTGTTCTTTGTATATACTGTTTATTGACTTCAAATAAGGCATCAAAGTGCTCCAAAATCCAGCTGTACCTTCACTTCCTACATAAAGGACCCTTGCTTCCCAGAGAGGCTGTCTCTGTCATCAGGATTCTTCTGAAAGTTGGGATGTATTTTATCAAAGCCAGTACTACAGATAAAATTCTGAAAGGAATAGTGTGTGCTGCCTGTTCTCTGGAAGCTCACAATTGAGTGGGATTTGTTTGTGAAATATAAAGAGACTCAGGAGAGGAAAAAAAAATCCACTGTTTTAATTTTTTATTTTCTTATTTCCCAAAAAGTGAATCGCAAAACGTGCCTACAAAAATAAAATGTGTACCTGATTTAACTTCAGTTCATTGCAGTTTTTCTGACTGGAAAAAACTTTTTCTTCCTCTCTCCCCTGGATGGGCCAAAAGGAAAAACAATGAGCTTAATTTTCCACAAAAGATGAGGGAGGGGGAAAAATTAAGGCATTTCAAATATAGCTAATAAATCCCTATTAATATTCCACTTCTTGAACAATCAGATATTCTTTAGCATAAATAATATAGAGCATGATTACAATAGCTACCACAATAATAACAATAGTAACAATTTAAGCTTTTATAAAAACCTTTTTTCAAATAGTTAAACTACTTTGGTATGTAACAATAAGCAAAATTTAGATCTGAAAGCAATGTGACGTGTTCCTTAATTTTTAAATCTTCATTTCCTTTTTAAATTTTTCATACGTATGATTTTTTTTTGTTTTTTTATGCATTTATCCCATTTTAATCTCATTATTTTATTTAAAAAATTTTGTTTTCAAATGTCTATTTATTTTTGAGAGAGAGAGAGAGCAAGTGGGGTAGGAACAGAGAGAAAGGGAGACATAGAATCCAAACAGGCTCCAGGCTATGAGCTGTTGGCACAGAGCCTGATGTGACACTCGAACTCACAAACCATGAGATCATGACCTAAGCTGAAGGCAGAGGCTTAACCAATTGAGCCACCCAGGTGCCCCAAATCTTGCTATTTTAGAAACTCCTATGAAGGTCTACTTCCAAAGTTGAGGATAATAGTTCTCTGTCTAAATTGTACATATTTATTGTCATTTCTTTTCTAAACCAATGTTAATAAACGCAAAAATTTGTTCACACAGGAATATCATGAAGTTAAAGAAGAGATTCCTGTATCAGTTTATTTTAGGATTTGCAGTTTGAAATATGCCAGACTCTCTTGCCTTTACTGGGACTATTGAGGAGTTGTGTGTTTTACAGTTTTTATTTATTTTTGTTTTAAATCACAGTGATGTTGTTAAGCATACCAGGTTTGCTCCATTACAAGGAGAAATCCTTGCAAGTGCCACAATAGTCTGGAACATTCTGAACAATGCAACAATCTGAGATGCCTAAATCTACAAACCGTAAATAATAAATTAAACATTAGATAATTGACCTAGAGGTATTTT